>NW_024424452.1:98348121-98468175 GCF_017311325.1 Ursus maritimus
ATGTTGATAAAAATTTCAGGGAATTGATTCATATAAAAGGACAATGGCTCTCAAGTGTTGATTGTGCCTTTGTGAGTTCCCATTCTATTCCACTAAGATTGTAAAAACAGGTATGATTCTCTACTATTTTACTCATTATAATAGGGTTGTTTTGAAGACAGGTCTGTTTTAGCAATTTGCCAGATATCTAGTGAAGAATGGATTTATCCTACTGCCTGAAAACAAGCATAATGCATTTTTTATCAGCTATAAGGTGGATTATGATGTAGAAACCTGAAATACGCGTGCATGCTATAGATACCACCTGAATCCCTCAACTGAGGTTGCATTGTGTTAACGTTGCAGAGAAATCATGCCTTAATTTTAATCTCACCAACACTTAGAAACAAAGTCTTTAAAAGGACATAACTGCCTCATAATTTTACTTGCAAACACAAAGGCAGTTCAAGGAAATTCAAGAAAATTTAAACATGACACAGATATTCAGAGTTAGGACCGTCACTTCTATTTTCCTTTTTACTCTCAAGCGTATGCCAGATACAGCATTTGGGAGAGGAGCCCTGCTGAGGCTCCCCCATAATAATGAGGCAATAATGAGATAAATTAGGTGTAAATCACATCAGTGGAGTTTTTACCTGCTTCTATTGATTTGTCAAAACACTTTATCAGGGAAAAGCACAAACGAAAACAACTATTTTCTCTCTGTAACTGAGACGGCGTGCTTTGGGGTGGGTGTTTGGCGACAGAGTCTGAGAGCTCCTTGACTATAAAGCTCTCTTAGCGATTCTCCCGGAGTTCTGTGAACCAGACAGCCTTGCACAATCTCTTTCTATCATGCTTTCCTCTGTGTTCTGTGCAAGGCTCTCTTCCAGTGAAGGATTTAAAGCCAGCTCTTATGTACACAAAAATCAGATTTCTATCTTTGTGCCGCAAAATGAAGCAATTATTTTTGTCTTCCAATGGATTCCGCTTCCTCTGCATTGGCCCCAGAGCTACCCACTGTTGTCAGCAAGGCGGTGACACGGTGTAAGCTTCATTAAATAGAGCCCCGCTGATACTGACCATTGATCCAGCAGCTAGCTCAGGTGCATTTGGCCACAATATTTTCTCCCTCTGCTCTTTACTTCTCTCCAGGGATAACCAATCAGAGGAAACGACCCTCATGCCTAGTGTTTTGAGAAGCAGAGAGCAGTTTGATTTCAATTGCCAACCTGTCCACTAGCTTGGTAAATCACATTTCAATCTCCTAAGGGCAAAAAGAACATGGAGCTTGCTTGTGTGTGTGTCTCGGTGTGTGTGTGTGTCTCGGTGTGTGTGTGTGTGTGTGTGTGTGTGTTTGTGCGTGCACCCATTGTACTCTAAGATCTGGTCTTTCCATAGGTTAAACCACAGGAATTCACCCGATAACTGAAAAATGAGGAATTCAAAAAGTATTTGCTCTTTAGAAGTGGGGTTAGTGTTCTTTAAACATACCAGTATTCCTTAAAATGTAGGATTACAGGTCTAACGCTGGCTGTGTAACACGAGCCAACATAAATTTGATCCACATCATTACAGAAACCATGTTCTCCTTTTTGTGTATATTTGATGGCAAAGCGTGAAGAAGGAGATATATCTATATGTCTATATCTATGTAGATATAGAGTGACTATATAGATATAGATATGTAGACTATACAGATGTAGATATAGATAGATACAGATATATAGATATATTTGTATCTCTGCTAAGTCATCAACCTAGGAATCTAATTTCTTTCAATAAAATTTCAAAGAAAAGCCCCTTTCCTCAAATGTGTTCTGTGAGAACTCCAGTAATGAAAACAAATCTAGATGCTAATCTTACCGCAATGCATATAGGACAGCCAGAAATGAAAAAGCTAGTACTACGCCGGCTTACCTTGAGCTTTACACACTTTATCCTTTCTCTTGAATATACCGTCTACTCAAATAAGCCAAAGACATTGTCTCCTGAGTGTTTCACAGGCATACCCAGCTGAACTACACACATCGGTCAACTCTTGCTTTTTATGCAGGTTGATTCACTGGTTTGTGTCTTTAGAGGATCAAACTAGTTCCAAATTTTATATGACGATACTTTTCAGGATATGTTATTCCACTTTTAAAGAACCTAGAGATTCTTCAATAATATTTCTTTTAAAACACTAAGAACAAGCTGCTGTTCAAAATCCTTGTCTCTCTGTGTTGTAAATAAACCCCAAAGCTGCTCCGGTTATAGAAGGAATAGAAATAATACGTAATTCAGCAGTTCCTTTAGAAATCTTCCCCCCCCCATATTGTTCCCTCCCTGGATACTAAGCGTTTTGTAAGTACATTCATAAAATGGAAACTGAATTTCGTGTATGTTTCACATCTCATGTGATATCACACATCTGGCATCCCACCTAATTCAATCATCCACCTACGTCATTACATGGGATTAAACTTGGTCATTCTTCCTACGTTTCTCTGTACCTACTATTTGGTGATGTTTTGAATCCTCACTCTTGATGATGTAAATAATATTTATGTAATTAAAATTTTTATCTTTTTAAGTCCTATGTGGCTGTCTTTGATTTAACTCAAATGTAATCTACAACATGATTTGGGAGAGCAGCTAACAGAATATTAAGTTGTTTTTCCCCTAGAAATAACTAGTATTTTTAAAGTTTTATTTTAATTCTGGCTATGAAGATAAGAGACCTTGATCACTGCAATGAAAGATCAGTCTGTACTATATTAATGGTCAATACATTAGGAAGTTAACCCTCAGAAAATTCCTCCATGCTCTGCTAATGGAAGCTGTTTTCTTCACTAAGTCAGTAACAGGAAGTACAACCATGAATTACAAAGTGACTTCATACCTTCAAAGACATTTTTCTGTTATTTTAGTTTACATTAATCACTAGTCATCACTCAGGCTGGTGATTCTCACCTGAAAAGATTTCCCCCCCAGAGGGCACTCGCAATGTCTTAAAGACACTTTTGATTGTCAAAACTAGGAGTGGGGGGGTTGGAGTGGGGAGAACATACTACCGGATTGAGTGGGTTAATGCCAGAGATGCTGCTAAATGTTGTAATGCACAGCACAGCCCTTAACGATAAAGAATTGTCTTACCCCAAATGTCAATAACGTTGAGGTGAAGACATCCTCATGGACACCAGAGAGGCATCATGGAATGGTTGAAAGTGGAAACTAAGTTGGATTCCTACATGAAGATGTGTCTGTAGAGATTATCAGAGTCAGAGCAGTTAATTATATGATATAGAGTGGTTCCTCTACTTGTCCTTGAAACAAAATTGTCTTTTATTTTATTAAAGTCAGATAGAAAGCTCATTCTCTTAAGTTTACCATCTATAAGGACCTTTGTCTCCTTTCTAATTTATCTTCGGATAAATTGGGATACATTCCTACAAAGAGACATGGTATGGTTGAGAATGCTAATTTTCAGCAAAAAGTTAAAAATAACCAGATATTTCAATTTTTTGTCTCTCCAGCTAACAGCTGAATAAGCAATAGTATCTTTGTCCATTTGTAACCTACCTTTCATTCCTGTGAGTTATTGGTGACAACCAAAAAAGAAGGTATCTTATTTCTCGGGAAATGGCATCCACTTTAGTATTTTGCATTAAATCCAGTGGAAAATATAAATTTGAGGTCAAATAATGAAAAGATGTGCTTCATTTCTTAAGTTGTTTGTGACCTGAAATCAATTAATGTATTATAAGTATATACGCAGTTATATTTCTGTGTAGTGGTTGACGAATAACCAATTTACTAAACTAGACAAGTGTTGGCAGTCATCTGTATTTAATTCCACATGTCACTTGTTTTTGTTACCTCTGCCAAGTTAGTTGTTGGCTATTCATCCCACTCATCGCCTCTGGCAGTTTTTACTAAACAATATTATAGATTTGTTTACCATTTTTAAAATTAGTTTTTGAGGGATGCCTGGGAAGCTCAGTCATTTAAGTGGCTGCCTTTGGCTCGGGTCATGATCCCAGGGTCTTGGGATCAAGCCCCATATCAGGCTCCCTGATCAGTGAGGAGTCTGCTTCTCCCTCCCCTCTACTGCTTCCCCTGCTTGTGCTCTCTCTCTCAAATAAATAAATAAATCTCTAAAAAAAATAAAATTAGTTTTTGAGTACTACTTTATCTCAGTAGTAAAACATTCTGAAGTTACTTACACAAATACAGTATATTTTTGTCAAGAGCGCATTTTGTAGGTAGGAAAGGCCAATTCAGAAATTATCTATTCTTATGATTCAGAATATGGTTTGCGCATTTAATATAGATGGTAATACAGTAGAAGTGCCTTAACGAGATGGTCCGTCTCTACCTTGTACTTATTTGCACTTGTCAGTGGGTTTGGAACCCTGCACATACTAGACCATAGCCTCATTAGGGCAGAAACGGAGTATACTTTGTACACTGTTGTTGCTCTAGTATTTAGTTTGGTGCTGGGCCAAGATGGAACTCTATAAATACTGTGTTCATTTATTGTTTGCTGAAAATGACCTCGAACTTGGTGGTTTAAATACTACAGATGTATTATCTTACGGTCCTATAGGTCAGCAGTCTCACATGTATGTCATGGGTCTAAACCTGAGGTCTCAGGGGGTCTGCTATTCTGGAGGCTCTAGGGGAGAATCTGATCCCTTCTTTTTTCTTCTTCAGTGGCTGCCTACTTTCCTCGGTGAGTGGCCCCTTCCTCCATCTTTAAAAGCCCAAAATGGTACATAGAGTCCTTCTCACGCTGCCATCTCTCTGCAGCTGGGAAAGTCTCTCTGTTTTTAAGGACTCATGCCATTAGACTGGGCCCACCTGGATAATCCAAGAAAATCTCCCTATATCAAACTCCTTAATCTTAATCACAACGACAAAGTCTCTCTTACCACGTAACGTTACATATTCACAAGTTCCAAGGACTAGGGCATGGACATCCTTGAGAACCTACCACAGTGTTTGTCAGATGAAAAACATTCCTGCGATTGCCTCATTAATTTTCATCACCGAATCCAGTCAGCTACTTCAGACCATCTGGGAAGCACCACTTACCACCTCAGCTGAACACCACTTCCAACGGGCATTTCTGCCAATCTTCCTGAGAATTCCTTGCTTCGATGAGTCTTGTTCCCTCTTTTTCTGTGTACTTCTGTTAATCATCACTCTGCCAGGTCACTGGTCTACCATTAAGGGTCACTGTCACCAATAAATGGGGATAGGGAGAATCTTCCAAGTGCCAGAGCTTCAAAGGGATTTGTGACAAAATGGGAGAAAAGGGGAGGAAAGAGAGAATGCCCCACTCTCCCCATTTTGAGCTGTACATGGTGAAAGGCATAACAGAGCTGTGTTGTTGGCGTCCATGTACAGGGTTTCGAGTAAATAGTATTGTTGGTATTTATTTATGGCTCTGTAGAACCCTGACTGGATCATGGTCAGAATCAAGTTATAAACACAAAAAAGTGCTGTCAAGCTTAATAAATAGATCAATTTGTTGTGTTTGATTCTTCTTTTTCTGACAGTGAGATTTTTTTTTCTTTTACTGGAAAAATAGATTTTTGGTTGTATCTGGACAGGTGCGTATACAAGCTTAGGCTCATGTGTGGACCTTACCACTTTGGGTCATTCGGCTTTCCTGCCCTTAGCAGATTACAAGCAACAAATGTTATTGTTTGGTACTGGACACAAGTATAACAGCAAAAACAAGGAATGACAGTTTATTTTCAAAAATATTTGCTGGGTAAGGATTAAATTCTAAGCTTTGTTCTTGGTTCTAAGGATATAAAAATGAGAAGAAAAAATGGATTTTGACAAACAGCTGGATTTATTAAAAAGACATAAAGTCTAAAGAAAGCCAAAAGTAGAATTCCAAGAGCACAGCCCTCAGACAAGGACAGTAGGCTAAAGCTGGAGATGTCTTTTGAGTCTCTTTCATCATTACATACCGTCATAAAGAAAAGTTAGATCATTATTCTATGTACTATTGCTCAGTAATAATAAAAGCAAATATTACTGCTGAGTATCGCTTATACGCCAGAAACTGTCCTAAGCACATTTATTCCTTACAACAATCCTACGAAGCAATTGGTGTTATTATCCCATTTTACATATGAGGAAATTGATAAAGGTGAACAGAAGGGTTAAGTGTCATGCCTGACGGTAAACAGATGGGAAGCAACAGAGCTAGGATTTGAACTCAGACGTTCTAGGACTAGACTCAACACCCCTAAGCACCGTGCAACACTCTCAGAAAATGTGTGATGTATTTCAAAAAGGATCTCATGAAATGATTAGAGTAAAAAGAAATGTCATTACTTCATGGTAATTCATAGAGCTGGATACATGTAGGATGAGTGCTCTTTTCTGTATACAATATGCTTCAGTTTTTGAAAAAGATGCTATCATGGTACCTAAAAGGCTAAAAATCTAAGTTATCTGAAAAATCTTTGGAAAAACACATATTTTCCTGATGGTGTTATTGAACCCTATTTATTCACAAGCAGATGGATGGGGTGGGAATCAGGAGAGGTACCGGGATAGGCAGTTGGTGTCTATGAGGAAGAAGGAACTTCCAGTGGGCAGGAAGACCCTGAATTAGTCACACCTTTTTCGTTTCTGTATTTCTAACACTGAGAGCTGGGGGTCTTGCTGACCCTAGATGGACTGCTCCTTTTATTGTTACCCAGTTTTTAGAGATAGCAAATGACTCATCAGCTAGGGTGACTTTCATATGCAAACTAACCAATCCAGAGCCATAACCCCCCAAACATCCTCGTCACTCTGGGGCCAGCATTCCCTGCTCCAATCATCTCCTCGTTGAATATCAGACAACTAGGGACAACCTCTACACCCACTGAAATTACTCAAACTAGCCAATCTTAAATCTGCTTAGCTGTTTACCCTGCCTCTTCCAATCTTTCCTGAAAAAGCCACGATTAAGCTTCTTGCTCAGGGTTCCATCTTCACCCCTCACCGCCCCCAGAGCTTCCCTGTGTGGCCCTTGCATGGCCACGGGGTGGGGGTGGGGGTCACCTGCAGGAGAGTTCCCCCTTCTCCTGAGAACTTCGAATAACAAATTATCTTTCCAATGGCAGGAATCGCCTAATCTGTTGACCTCACCATGCCTGATTTGTAGTAAACTGTGAATTTTAAAACAGAGTCTCCCTCTGTTCAGTATTTCAAATCCATTTTTTTTAAATCCATGACATACTTGGGTAGGTAAGTTTCTTATAAACTAAATTCAACATTTTTTGAGAACCTATTATAAACAAGTTAGTTCTAGACATTATAGACATTTCAAATGGGTAAGGCATGGTGTCCTTGGCAAGGGATCTATTTTCAACCACAGGACATATCATACATTGATCATGTACATTAAAAGAAAGAATGCGTGTGCTATTTAAGTGGGTCAAATGAAAAGCTGAACTGAGCCTCAAGAGTTATGGGGCATTTTGAGAAATGAACATGATTTCGGGCAGAAGAAACACCATTAATTTTAATTGAACTCTACAAAGGTCCAGAGACAGGAAGACAGAAATCTTGACTATTTTCACTGAATAGAAGCCTGGGGTCCCTGCCTGGGAGAAGTGCGAATCACAGAGATAGAGGGAGAAGCTTTGGAAGACCTTAGCTAAGGAATGAAGATGAAGTTCAGGAAAACATTTAGGTGCCGGTTGAAACGTAAACGGGCTATATAATTATGAATTATATACGACTAGGGTGAAATATTGGTAAGGGAGAAAACTTTGTCTGTCTTCGTTTCGTAGCCAGAGACAGGTGTATAGTAAGTCGGACTCCATCCCCACAACTCTACGGAACCCTGTTGCTAGCTGCCAACACTGAATATTGGAGCAGATTTTTTGGCAGGAAGTGCCATGTCTCTCTCTGGGAGAACATCTCCCTCTTCATTTTTTATTTACTGGTGCAAGGCCATGGTTTCTCCCTCCTGCCCCCATTCTTCATGAAAAATTAACTTCAGGTTAAACTCAAGTATATTTATTTATTTCCAAAGAAAGAATTCTTTAGAGGATGAGATTTTACATCTTTAAAATTAAAATGGCAAGTGGGACTTAGGCATAAAGCATAACCCTACAGAAAAAAAAAAAAAAAAAAAAAAAAAGCTTAGTTGTATAAGCAGCAGCCATTTGCTCCTGTGGTTCCTTTATTCTAAACCTTCTGATAGCCACGGGCTGGCAGAGTTCTCGGCAACAATCAAAAATGATTGTTTACTTGGTTGAATAACCTGACAACATATAAAACTAAAAAGTTACTGCTAGAAATGCTATCTTCCCCAAATCCAAAAGAGAGCCAAAGATTTGCTGGCAAACAAGTCTGGTTGTCGAGACGCTTGCACACCCTCTCTCCCGTGTGATCAGCGATCACCGCGGTTTTGGCCCTCACCTTCCTCCCAGGCAGGCAATGTCAGAGCCCATCATGACATCCCCCTCACTGCGCTATGTTGCTAAATCATCCTGTACTCAGCCACAGGGAATAGGGAAAGAAATAANGAAGCTCCCGAAGAAAGAAATGCTTTTCTACCCGTCTACCCTCCTCAGCTGTTTGAGCCAGCATGGAAAGGAGGTTTTGAAGTGACTGTATACCAAATTGCAATAAACAAACAGAAGAAACTTTATTGATTTCCTTATTCTTTGAAGAGCTAAGAAGCAGTATAGGAAATTGTGAAACAGCGATATCACAGAGCTCAATAAGGCCGCTCTTAGAGCAGAACCAAACAGACGAGGGAATTTACAGATCACCTGCTGCCCAGAGACTACTGGGCTTTGTGTGTGTGTTTCTGAATACAGAGAAGTTGAGCAAACGGGCATTCATCTTTAGCCTTGCTGGGGAGGAGGCTGCAATGGGCCTTATTTCTTCTTTGATACTTTCACGCATTTATATCGAAGGTGCCATGCTGGTGATTGGCGTTCTGAAGAACAGCCCACGAGCCAAAGTCAGCCTCCCCTTATTACAGACACATTTTTTTGGGATCGGTGTCTCTGAAGAATCTTTTCGTTTTGAAAGGAAATCAAGTGGTTTGCCAAATATTCCACTACACATTATACTCTTTTCTAAAGCGTGGAGACTTCTGCGGTGATGAAGCTCATTGGCGTCAATCCCTTAAATTTACAGATGTAATCTCATTGCTTGGGGTATCATCAGGAGACAGGGTCTGAAGCAGAGTCTACGGGATCAGATCACACATTTTGTTAAATTGTTACTAAAAATGACTGGCTTCCAGAATCGCAGGTTCATAAATTGCACTTTACAGGACTCTCAATTATTGTCTTCCTATCTACTCCGAAAGGCCTATGAAGATGAAATGCAATATTTCATCTCTGACATTTAATCTATGAGGATGTCCTTAGAGATCTATTATGTCTTTAAAATAATTTACGTACATTCTTTAATGATTGTGCTATGCCGAAGGTGTTATCAAAATGCTTTGGGTTTTATAAATAGGTTCAATGGGAAAGTCAGAGTAAAACTTTTATCGTTAGGAGTTACTATAGACTTAATCAGAAAAAATAGACCCCCAATTCAGATGGTTACCCATATTCTCAAAGTGTTACTAATATACGGATGTCATCCTTTTTATCATTAGTTAAACGTTTCCAATGGGCTATATGGAAGGAGCATGGTTTTGGGGTGGGACAAGCTTGGCTTTTTCTTCTTCCTCTGTCACCAAGAACTATTTAGCTTGGGTCATTTCTCTGAGCCTCATTTTCTTCATCTCTAAAGTAGGGAATCAAAAATCCCTAACTCACAGTTTGGTTGTGAAGGTAACACAAGCCCTTTGCCCAGTAGTTGTTATATCACTGGTAAAGCTGGAAACCTGTTTGCTTTCAAATTAGGTCAACCAGATCACAATCAACTTGCCTCCCCTTCTCAGATTCTTTACTATGTACTATTCTGGGGACTAAGTCCACATGAAGTTTCTACATTGGTCTTCAAACTCAGTCTCAGGACAATCTGTGAGCAGTTATCCCATCCACAGAGGGTGACTGTGTTCTGTAGTATTTCAGTAGGAGAAGAGCACAGAAGTGACATGGGTCTTTAGCAACTGCTGAAACGACCGTATCGTTCACATCTAGGAGGTGACAATTACCAGCATCCTCAAAGTACAAAACCAACCCCTTAGATGAGATTTCGAAATACTTGGGTGCAACCTTAGCACCCTCAGCACACAAAGCCAGTGTTTACGGGTCATGAGGCAGCCACTCGGCCACTCTCTGCTTAGGTTTTGATCATGAGCCACTGAGGGTGCGTTTAATAAGTAAAGATTAGTAATGGCGGTGACTGTTGGACCAAGGACTGAGGAAACCAATAAACGAAAATGAGTCGACATGAAAGAAACTTGTCAACATATCCAAATGTGAACTCATTAATCATACTCCCAAACCCAGCATTCTACCTTTTGTCTCGGTAGCATTTAATAATGCCAACATCTCTTAGCTAGAAATGTCATCATCCTCAACTGCTCTCTCCTCAAATCCCCACATTATTTACCTCCTGCCCTTACATTTTCTTGCAGAAATATCCTACTGTTGTAAGTTTGGCAAAAACAAAAAACACAACACAACAAAACAAAAAAGCCCCACATGATTCTGGTAATATATTGTTCAGTCCCTTCACAGACTTTGGAAGCTTCAGCTTTAATAACTTCATGAAAAATGTGCCACTGGTGACAAACATCCAAATACTGACTTTCTCAGGGGCCTGTCGGAGCACACCGACTGCTGAATTTTACAACCTTGGAGATTTGATGCCACTCCCCCACACTCCCAGCTAGTGCTTGCCCCTGGTGGTCTACCTCACTGTCCCCTGCTGTGGTGATCTCTTCACTAACTCGATAGTCCTCATGGATAGGGCAGGGATCCTGTAAGACACGATGCCGTCCTTACTGTCCACTTGACCACTAGATCCCTTCATGGAACTGTCTGGAGTGTGACAGCTGTCCTGGCCCAGCCTCCCTCTCCACTCTCTCTCTCACTCTCTTTTATTGTTTTCTTTGTTCACGTAAGTGCAGGGCACAGATGAACAAAACCCATTACAAGTTCAACCAGCAAAGAATGCCAATCTCTTCTTCTTGCAGACATTTTAATTTTCCCCAATCGCTCTCTTGTGCTTTGGAGGAGGGGGAAAGGGAAGCACCTGTCAGAACACTCTACCAGACCGAACACTTGTAACTCAGGTGGTTCTTTCCTTCTTTCCTCAAACTTTCTCTCAAGAATTTAAGAGCTGAGGGTGGGAGCAGGGAACAGCATTGACTGCAGTAGGGCTCATTCTTAGCACATCCTTGAAGTGAAATCTGTCTCCAGTTGTTGGTGTTTATCTCAGGATGTGCCTTTCATTTGCGGATCTTAGTTGCCAATCGCAAAATAATAGAAGAAGATAATTTATAAGCCAGAGTCTCATTTTCAGCCCGATTTAGTACGTTACTCAAGAATTTATAGACCCGTCACTTTCCATAATTTGTTCTACTTTCTGTCCATGCTACAGATCTCTCTTCTTTCCTACCCTCTGCTCTCCTCTCTCTCCACTTTCTTCCACTTCTCTCTCTTTATGTCTTCTTCCTTTAAGATAGGCCATTTTGCATTCCAAGGAGCTCCTTAGTTTAAAAAAAATCTTAAATATCATATGGTCCAGTTATTTTCATACTGAGCAGTTACTGACAGCTCTCCTATCCTGATAAATATCTTTAAGAGAATCCTTTCTGGACCTCCACCATGCTGAGCAAACCCCTGATCCAGCCGTCTCTCAGCTGCCTTTAATAAGTAGCCCCTCATTAAATCATTCTCTATCTCAAAGCTTTTACAAATATCTCTATTTTCCTGTATTATCCTTGATCCTTCCCTGTCCAATGGCACACAGTTTGCCACTTGCCTTCATATTTCTAACTTCACTGCCCTTTGGTTGCTGAACACTCATGGGGTAAGCATAGCTAAGGTACTTTTACATTGGATAACCTTTTATTTGTTGGGAGAGATGGAGTCACACTTTAATAGGTAGTAGTCTTTGGAAGGCGATGTTTATTCATGACCACAGGCTGATTTAGTAAAATATCACATGTGGCTAAAGCACTTGCTTCATATAAAAAAACCCAAAGAAAAGAAAATAACCCTCTCCAAAACCCCACCACACACATGCCCCCCAGTCCTAAAAAGACAATAACAAAAATTCACACTGTGTATGCATAATGAGACTACAGTAATGGAATGGGTGGATTATTCAGGAAAAAATATCTATTTTTGATGTTTAAGAATCCTGCGTGGTGTAGAATCATAAAAGAGCAGGGAGAGAACGGAGAATCCCCTGAAGTAAGTCTGTCTTATTGACTGACAGACTGAATCAATGGCAAATAGATTCTTTAAACTTTTAAAGTTTCCCAGTCAAAGATGAAAATTAAGTACAAACAGTCTAATTTGTACCATTCTTAAATTTTAAGACACAAGAAAAATGACTTCACAAAAAGGTGCTCCCTTGTCAAATATCTTCAATGTGGATTATAACGCTTTTTAATTTGAAATGAGACTTTTTAGTCTAATCTGTCAAGTCTTGCAGGCTCAAATACGTTGGTATCTTATGCAGCTAACATAATGGAGCAACTTGGATTAATCTTCAGTTAAAAGAATAACTGAGCCAGCATATCTATTCATGGTCTTTTAGTTAAGGTTGATGTGTAAGCCTTGATGTTATTCAAAACCAGTTTGTTCCTGTTTCCACTTGATGTTATTCTCAAAGCTCTCAGCTGCCCTGTGCCTCTTAAGTCTCAACCTGTAAGCCATTCCTGCTGTTTGTCAGCTTTGGTTTTTAACTCTTCTGTTCTCCCAGTACTTACTCCATTGCTTGCAGTAATAGTGCGCAAACACTGATTTTTATAGGACCATGCATTGGTTATTAACATATGAAAATTCTGGGTTTCTAAGCCATATATCCCCTGGCCATATTGTTCTAAGTGTATATATAATCATACATAGGTGTATGTGAAAAGGAAGATGAGAGTTTAAGTAAAACCAATAGTGGGTCCAAATTTATAGCACAGTTAGATCACATAGTCTTGAATATTTTTAATCTTATTCAGTGTGTTGGTTGAGAGCTACCAACCATCAGAATTTAACAGATTAGTCTTTTGCAAGAGTTAATAACTTGATCCAGAAAAATTGATCCCCTCCCCCACCAGGGAAGCTACTAGATTCTTTCTGCAGAAATAATACGTTATTGCCAATTTATGTCCCGCCTCCTCCTCCCAGGTGTCCTGAGATAGATGAATCCCCAACTTTGAGTAGTTTTCCAAGTTCCCTGGTCGTAGAGTTAAATTTGCATCTGAGTTTTAGGTTAGAATTTTCATATAACTGAAACAATTTGGCACGACCGCAAGCCTATATAAGCACCTTTGTCTGTATCAAAAAAGGAATCCCTGTCCTCAAGACATTTTCTTTTCATCTGTCAGAAATTGTTATAATATACTAATTGATTTAGAACAAGACTCTTTACTGCCACCTACTGGAAAAAATATAATAAATATGCAAATCTATAACCAAATGGCACACAACACAACTGCTTATGGGGGCCCTGACGTGAGGCTTGAAAACCCGTTCTTTTTAGAATGAAGTTTAAATTTGCTTGTTAATAAACAGCACTGTAACAAGATCTAAGATCTTTGTTTTTGTGAGTTGGTCTCAGTGCAGATTATAGTTTTGCTGACGGAACATTGTATTTACATAACGATTAGAAGTTTTAGTTTTGAGTCTTTTGCTTTAGGTTTTGTTCTGTTTTGTTTTCCTGTGGCTTTAAGGTTTTTTTTTTTTAAGCATTAGTATGTAAATACCTATCTAGATAATGCTTGATTTTAAATGTATGGGAGTATTAAAACATCACATTTAATTTGGCAAATTACATGACCAGTCGAGGGTCAATCCAAGTTTGGGTGGGCCTGAAACTTGTATATTTTTGGGAAACTTAAATAGAAATGTATAAAATTATCAATATATTGGGGAGTCTGGGTGGCTCAGATGGTTAAGGGTCTGCCATTGGCTCAGGTCGTGATCTCCAGGTCCTGTGATCGAGCCCCATGTTGGGCTCACAGCTCAGCGGGGAGTCTGCTTCTTCCTCTCCCTCTGCCTCTCCCCTGCTTGTACTCTCTCTCTCAAATGAATAAATAAAATCTTTAAAAAAAATTATCAGTATAGAGTTAAACACAAATGTGAATATGTATCCAGAATTGAATGAAGAACATAAAATAAATACAGAATTGTATTTTTTTGAAACTTTAATAGTTTTATTTGGCAAAGAGAAGCCTAAGAATTTTTAAAAAAACATTTCCAGAGAGAACAACATCCTTTCACCATAAAATAAATCTGTGTGATTTGGGAGGACAAATTTCAAATGTATATTTTTTGATATATGTGCCAATTTTACAATTAATACAAAAAAGATAAAGCTGGTTGAAATATTCAAAAAATGTAAAAACCACTACAGGCAACGTGACTACAGAATCTTGCTGTATAAATACTTATATCAAATTCTGCCCGAAATACACAATATAGTAAATTTTAGTTCCTCAAGTTAGTTCCTTCACTGCCGGCTGCCTTTGCCATTTGCAACTGTCTCCATTCCGACCTCCTCTTTAAGATGTTGATACAATCCAGCTCTGTTACTAACAGAGTTCAAATGTCCAACAAATTCCTGATGTTTTCTGCCATTGGCGGTATCGATTCTATCACTCCACAGAGATAATAAGGACACTGGCCCTTTTGAAAAACAAAATTTTAACATGTTGACAAATACCACCACCACCACCACCGAATCCAGAAGAACCACACTATTTTTTATTAATTAGCTGCTTGGATACTCTTGATTTTCCTCTTCAACAGACAAACCTTTGTCACAATTCTAATTGAGAAAATAGATAATTTGGTCTTTTTTCTTACATCGTTTTTAAAACTTCTTTATCATTGTTAGATGAGATGCGTAGAACATGGGATTTCACAGATAAACGTTTTTGCTGTCTGTATACTGCTACAGGCTTGTGCCCTACGAACAAAAGAATTCTGAGGGATTCTATTTCGTTTTAATCCCATCAAAAGAGAAAAATAATAAGCATGGTGGTTTCTAATTGTATATGATTCGTTATCAAGTAATAAAGACAACTTCCATTGTGACTAAGTAACTTATGAGGGCTGAATCTTCTATGTCCGTGGTGGATGACTGCAAGAAATCGCCACAGATTTGCTTGCCTTTGTGTATTTTACACCTTGTGTCTTCGCCTCTCCTGGCTCACTCGCTTTCAGTACTGGCTGCCAAAATTCCCATTTTGCATGGTGATATTTGGCCATGTACCTTTGGGTTACAACCTTCAGTGAATAGGCACGGTGAGTTCTGAAAGCCGTTTCTATAAGAATGATTGGCAGTCAGTCAACTAAACATGGAAGCGACTGAAAGCCACATAAGTATATCTAGTCACTCCACAAACTACCACCTGGGCCACTCTTTTGACACCATTTTATTATTTATTTATTTATTTATTTATTTATTCATTTATTTATTTAATTAATTTGACAGAGATAGACAGCCAGCGAGAGAGGGAACACAAGCAGGCGGAGTGGGAGAGGAAGAAGCAGGCTCCCAGTGGAGGAGCCCGATGTGGGGCTCGATCCCAGGACTCCAAGATCACACCCTGAGCCAAAGGCAGACGCTCAACGACTGAGCCACCCAGGCGCCCCGACACCATTTTATTGATTGGACTTGATGAGAGGAAACTACTTGAAATGCCTTACTCAAACAGATGTGAATGAGAGGGTGGAACCCCACCAAAGTCCAGGCTCTTACCACCTCAGGAAAGTTCCCAAGGGTCTGATGGTCTGGAGCATGCCAAGACATCCTCTCCAAAGCGAAAAACAAGTTGCTGGACCTCACACCATCTCGACAAACAGGAGCCTTTCTGAATTTTGGAGGCAGTGGCTGCCACGTTTGAATGTGCTCCTTCAACCCATCTAAAGAGTCGTTCACGGAGCTGCCAGTTTTGAGCGGACAGCGAGGAAGGAAACTTGAGTCCGGCTGTTGTAGAGCTCTTCGTCCACAAAAGGGAACTGCTTCCACAGGGGGACGCGGCCATTCTGCCACTGAACTGGAGGGTGAAATGGACACGTGGCCATTTGGGGCCCCTGATGCCCCAACTAACTGGCATACAAGAATGGGTTCATTTTCTAGCTGAAGTGATTATACCTGTCTAGCCAGGACCACTTAGGTGGCTGCTACAGAACGGGGCAACGTGGGCGGTCTGGAATCCACAGGATGCCCTTAGTACTTCCGTACCCTACAGTCCGGGGCCATGGAAGACCAGAGCAACAACAACAACAAAAAGGCGGGGCAACTAAGTGCTCAGACCTTTAGGGAATGAAGGTTTGCCTCACTCCACCAGGTGATGAACCCAGCACGGCTGAGGCTCAGAAGGCAAGGGAAATAGAGAGTAGATTTGGAAGAAAGAAGCCAGAGCTAGCAACTGCGACCCCACAGACAATTACAGAAACAAGGACTGTGGCAGCTTTCTAGATTTTCTCTTCTTTACATGTGCATGTTAATGGGCAGGTACCTATCTTTTTTTTTTTTTTTTCTTCTCCTTTCCATTTTGACTTTATATACAGGTTGCTAAATGTTAATTTTATAGTTTAGTCTTTAGGTAATGGAATTTGCACTGGAATTGGGACTGAATATGAGCAATAATTAATAGGCAGCGATGGATACCATGACTATCGGGACCACGGTTCTCATTTTGAGGAAGGAGTGAGAACATCTTTATGTATAGGCAGCTTGTTTTAGGTAGAAATACAGTGTTGTTTTGTTGATGTACAGGAATTCAAATATGGGGGCAAAAAAAGTGCGTATAGAAGCTGAATAGCCAAAGGGTTGACTGTGGTAGTTACCTATTTATTACTTCTCAGCTCCAAATTATTGCCTGCTTTATAAAAATGAATCTGGGCCCTTTATTTCTATTTTACTGATGCCAGCTGGCACAACATTAGACTTTGTCAGTAGAGGGTGCTGGAGAGACGTTATAGCAAGAAAGGGTTTTGCTTCCTGTTTCTGGTGGGCTCCCTGGGCCCTTGCCTTAGTGCTCAGCTCTTGGGGTGCAAAGGACTCTGCCTATTGGGCTCCGGGAGCTCTCCTGCAGTGCACAGTGACCAGCAACACCCAGCAGTTAGTGGCTTCCCCAGATTCTCCTCCAGCAGTTAATGGCTTCCCTCCCCTAGGGTGGTTCCATAGTGGAGTGCTTCTAGCAAGATTCTTTCCCATAACAGCCTGGCAATTTCTTGTACGTTTCTTGTATGCACCATGATGACTTCTCTGCCGTTCAGGGCACCACAAGCAGGCCCTTTCCAGCAACATCCAGATCTCAGTTACGGAAGGCTCTTCCTTGGGCACTCTATCGCAGCCCTAGGGGTAGCGGTTGTTCCTTGTATCTGCCATGCCTATATTTTTTAGGGTTTTCTTTCTTACTGGCCAATCTCTTTTCATTCCATTCCACTTTTACAGTTACCCAGACTGATACTCCAAATTAAATTAACTTTTAACTTTTAAGTGTAATTAACACCTTAACTTCCCCTCAGCGGTCTAGTAAAAATGCCCACAGCCCCTCCATGCCATCTCCCTCGAAAGTGAAAAGAAGAAGGAAAAATTGGAGTAGACATCCTGGCAAATCAGTGTGGCGTTTCACCAAGTCCTATAAAAAAGCAAAAGTTGCCTTTCTGACTGTTCACCCATCACCTCTATTACCATTTCTTTTCTTTTCTTTTTTTCCTGGATCTTTTCCAGTGAAGAAATCAGGACCATCTCATGTTTTCATTTGAAAATTCTCAATCTTCAGAATTTTTTTCCCTGAGAAAAGTATTTTACTCTTGAGGTTTGCCTGCCCTGGGGAGTGTTGTTGATAGGGAAGCATTCTGTATGCCTCTGCAAATCTGTTGTCGTAATGCCAACAAATCTCTCCCAGGTTTGAAAACATACCAGTTAGGTATTGAAAGTTAGAATGCCATGAATGGCTTACATGTCTTCTTGGGTAAGTGAAAAATAATTACCATTAGTTAATAAACATATATATTTGGACAGAAATTTATTTAAAATACATTTTCGCCTAAAGATTTATAAATCCTAAAGTACAGGAATTTATTCATTAAATATGGAGCTTTAGTGGCAGTTGTCAACATCCCTTGTTGAAATTCATGGTTTCTTTCTGCACTTCTCACTTCTACCTTTTGCCATTTACCCTTACTATTTTTATTCATTCTTTTAACTGAACAATCCAGAACACATACTCCAACCTTTCATCAAACTGTGGCTGAATCCAGCCCTTTCCCTCTCCACCCACTTAAGCAAGTTCAAACACTATTCTGACTGACATCTTTTATTCCCCAAGGCTGACATCAGCAAATGAAAAAAAGAAGTATCTTTGGGCAATGTTTATTAGTTACCAAAATGTATAGGTGTTGACAATAATGTTTACGAAAAGTACTCCTTTAATTATAGTCACACAATGATTGAATACTGTGCAAACATCCAAATATAGTACTGTTTTTTGTTGGGCAAATTTTAAAATATTTTGTGTTTACTTTAAGAGAGCACAGACTCTGTTTCCTAATTCTTTTGTGTATTATAAGCCATAGATATTTAGATGATGACATGAAAGTGAGCAGTTTGAGAAATGGATCTGTGCTCAGTTTGGTTGCTTGAATGTTTTCCCAGCCTTTACTCCCAATCTAATTTCAAGAGGCTTTGCTCTCAAAAATTTCAGAAGCTGAGGACAGATCAGTGGTGGAAAACAAGAAATGCCACCTCCTTATATGGTGAAGCCATGTCAGGCACATGGGACAAGAACCAAACAGAAGGGAAAATGATTTATTTTATTACATAATGTTTAGGGTCTGGTTCTTGTTACCTTGCAGTTTAGAAAGGACCGCATTGATTTGACTGAGGTAAATACATCAATGAAAACTTGAGAGAGAGCTGAAGGGGATGGATACTTTTTAATTAGGACTGTGTGGATGGTTCAAACTCTGAATTATTCCATGCCCTTATACCAGTTACCTAGAAATGAATACTGCTACTTGTATGCATGGAAATGACCAAAAGATTTGCCTCATTAATGAAAATAATCTGTGGTCATTTTCACAAATTGTTTAAGTATTTTTTCTGTAATAACCACAAAAATCAAGAATTGCAGTAGAAGAGAGAAGTATTAAATATTAAAAAAAATTTTCACAAGTAAGTTAAATCTTAATTTACTTAGAGGGTTAAGAAATTCTTTTCTTTTAGAGATCTTGCAGAGTTGTGAGGATTAGAAAAATATGTAAAGTACACAAGGCAAGCTCAACAACTTCACTGCTAAGATAGTATTAAATGAGTGGATGAGAATAGAAGAAAGAAGAAAAGTTTGGATGATATTAGAGTGAAGGAAATGATTATGTGATTAGTTTTTTTATTAAGATTTTATCTATTTATTTGAGAGAGAGAGAGAGGGAGAAAGAGAACAAGCAGGGGGGAGGGGTAGAGGGAGAGGGATAAGCAGACTCCCCATTGAGCAGGGAACCCAACACGGGACTTGATCCCAAGACCCTGGGATCACTCCCTGAGCCCAAGGCGGACGCTCAGCCGACTGAGGAACCCAGGCACCCCAGTTATGTGATTCTTGTATATGCAATAAATAGTCCATTTACAAGCATTTTAGAAAAAGTCTTTTCAAAAATTGAATAAATTCAACATGTAACATTGTGCAAGGTTAAGGTACGGCATGTTATTTTGATACATTTATATTTTGTAATATCATTGCCGATGTAGAAATATTTATCACATTGCATCATTATAGTTTAATATTACTGTCTATATTTATATTATACCATGTATTAGATCTCTATGCCTTATGTACTACTCATTACGAGTTTGTCCCCTTAAACGCCATCACTCTTATCCCTGCCCTCCACCCCTCAGTAACAATTTTGCTCTCTGTTTTTACAGGTTTAACTTTTTTAGATTCTACATATAAGTGAGATTGTACAGTACTTGACTTTCTCTGTCTGACCTACCTTGCTTAGCTCAAGGTCCATCCACGTTGCTGCAGATGGGAGGATATGCTCCTTTCTCTTGACTGAATAATATTCCATTTCATGTATGTACCACATCTTTTTTATCCATTCATTCATTGACGGGTATTTGGGTTGTTTCCATCCCTTGGCTACTGTGCATAATGCTACGATAAACATGGGAGTGCATATATCTCATTGAAATCCTATTTTCATTTCCTTTGGGTATATAACCCAAAAGAGAGTTTCTAGTTTGTATGATAGATCTATTTTTAATGTTTTGAGGAACTCCACATTGTTCTCCACATTCCCACCAACAGTGCACATGAGTCCCCTTTCCCTTCACCCTCTCTAGCATCTGCTGTCCCTTTTCTTTGTGATGACAGCCTTTCCAGTAAGTGTGAGGTGATAGCTCATTGGGGTTTTGATTTGCGTTCCTTGATGATTAGTGATGTTGAGCATCTTCTCATGTGTCTGTTGGCCATTTGGGTGTCTTCTCTGGAAAAATCTATATTTTGTCCTTCTGCCTACTTTTTTTTTTTTTTTAAAGATTTTATTTTATTTATTTATTTGACAGAGATAGAGACAGCCAGCGAGAGAGGGAACACAAGCAGGGGGAGTGGGAGAGGAAGAAGCAGGCTCATAGCAGAGAAGCCTGATGTGGGGCTCGATCCCATAACGCCGGGATCACGCCCCAAGCCGAAGGCAGGCGCTTAACTGCTGTGCCACCCAGGCGCCCCCTTCTGCCCACTTTTTAATTGTATTTTTTTGTTATTAAATTGAGTGCTTTATATATTTTGGATGTTAACCCCTTATCCAACACGTGGTTTGCAAAAATTTTCTCTCATTCTGCGGGTTGTCTTCTTATTTTGTTAATTGTTTCTTTTGCTCTGCAGGAACTTTTGACTTTTATGTAGTCCTTTTTGGTGATTTTTGCTTTTGCTATTTGTGCTTTTAGTGTCCTGTCCAAAAACCGATGCCAAGACCAATATTTTCTTCTTCTAGGAGTTTTATGTTATCAGGTCTTATGTTTAAGTGTTATCCATTTTGAGTTATTTTTGAGTGGTGTGAAATAGGGGTACAGTTTCATTAGAAAAGTCTTGATATGATAGAGGAAAAAGAAGGGCTACTTTTATTTATCCAAAGGAAGGAAATTTATCCATAGGGAGAAATAGGATTCTTGCAACTATGAAAGGTAAATGTATGATTCATGAGCTCCTAAATGACATTCGATTGCATGCTGCCTCATCCCAACCTCCCCACTAATAGCAAGGTCTGACCGTTATAATTCACCCAGGCAACAAAAGGCCTGAATTTCTCCAGAGGGAAGGCTTGGGGGCTCCTCGTGGTCATCGAAAGAGATTTTTGTATTCATGCTCTGGTGGATCAAAATTTCAATTTTTCCAAAATCTTCCATCTCAGAGTCCGATCTCACATCTCTGGGGCGTACTTTGCCCTACAGGGGAGGAAGAGGAGGAAAGAATCAAGGACATAAGTTTTCTTTCTATTCATGCAAATGTCAGGTTTATGCTGGTGGTAACTGGAGGTTCTGGGAGGAAGAAAGTTGGGGAGCGTGTAGGCAGCTGGCCTTCTGGAACGCGTTGCTCCATTTTTTTGTGGGGGAAGCAGCGTGGGGTAGTGGAAAGAGTAGAACCCTTTGTACCAGGTTAGACCTGAGTTTGAATCCTGTCACAGCCACATAATAAATATAACCTCAGCCAAGTTACTTGACATCTCTAGCTTTACGTTCAGTCGCATAATGGAGATAATACTACCTATCTTTGAAAATAGTAATGTGTAAAACAGAGATAACATTAAAGTGCCATTATACTAAAGTGTGTTCTGGGGATCACTTACTTCCAGGAGATATAAATCTGTGCTCTAACAACTAAAGTCTCTGTGGTCGTATAAATGTAGGAAAAACTACTTTACTAAATCCCCTTCTTAGAGGTTCACAGTACACATACTGGCAAATATATTAATGGCTCTGAGAAAATCTGCATTAAAAAAAGGAAACCTGGTGAACAGTAAACATATCAACTTATTTGTTTGGGACTTTAATTTTTTTTTCCCCCTGTGGCTCACCTAATTACAACCCGTAGAATATTTTTAACTTAATGTTGTTTGGGAAGCCTTGGGCTAGTGCCGCACATGCAACATGATAGATTCCAGTAAATGATAGCTGTTATCTGTGGATTTCCAAGAGCACAGCTTGAGGACAACAAAGGATAGAAGGGTTTGTCTTTAGTCCACTATAGAGCTAATAATTAAGATGGAAAGTTCCTGTAGGGAACAAGGCTAACATAATTAGGTCACGGTTAATCTATGTGGCTACTTTCTTTCTGTCTGTTTATGGTGAACTAAATCAATACTGGAAGTGCAAGGGCTTGGATATATGTTTTAGACTCACATAAACGACCTCTGACAAATTAAGCATACACACACTCCTCTTGACTTAAAGACAATGTAAGATGTTGTCTCAGTTTATTTTGATTAATCTAAAAATAAGCCAGTTTAAGAACTCATTTGATACTTATCCTTAACCAATCCCCTCTGCCTTTAGTGCTGAGATTTCCTTCCTGTATTTGGGAGAATAATTATGTTTTCTAATTAAAAATGGGGACTGTGGAGCCAGATGGCCTGGGTTGACTCTCAGTTCTACAGTTTATCAGCCCTGAGACCGTTACCTCATTTATCTGAGCAGTACCTACCTCAAAAACGTATTGCAAGAATTCAATAAATTAACTTAAACGAGGAACTTATTTTAGCACTTGACACAGGGCAAGCAGTCGATACATTTTAGTTATTCTTAGCAAGAGTTCAATATTTCTTATTTAGATATGCAACTCAAAATAATTTTTTTTTAACGGAAAACTAATCTACCCTGGGCTGAGTATTGTTCTAAATGCTTTATGCATCATTTAATCCTTGGTAAAACCCCGTGAGGTGGATACTATTATTTTCTCCATTTTATATTATGAGACTGACACACAAGGAGGGTGAGTAACTTGCCAAAAGTGACACATGTACTGAGCTGAGCTGGAGTCCCTCCCAAGCCACTTACCACGATGCTCCGCTGCTTCTCCCGTAACATGAGGTTACTGATGAAGGACCACAAAGGTGCAGGGACTCCTCAACTTTCCAGCCTAAAATGCTATTTTTGCATTCTTTTCGCTCTGCTCAGGTTTGACTTACAAATAGTTTCCTGTTGTGAAATCAGTGAGTGAAGTTTCATTCTTTTTTAAAAATTATTTTATCTATTTATTTGAGAGAGAGAGAGCACAAGAAGGGGGAGCGGCAGAGGGAGAGGGAGAAGCAGACTTCCCGCTGAGCACGGAGCCCTGATTCCAGAACCCTGAGATCATGACCTGAGCCGAGGGCAGACGCTTAACCAACTGAGCCACCCAGGTGCCCCGTGAAGTTTCATTCTTACTGATGTAACACGAAAGGGGAATTTATCCTTATAGATCAATGGTTTTGATAAAGCTTTCCATGCAAAGCATCTTGTTTTTGTCACGACATTCTGAAGACAAGTTTAACTTTATCTATCCCCATTCTCCAACTTAGTGACACCAATTCTTTTTTTTTTTTTTAAAGATTTTATTTATTTATTTGACAGAGAGAGACAGCCAGTGAGAGAGGGAACACAAGCAGGGGGAGTGGGAGAGGAAGAAGCAGGCTCTAGCGGAGGAGCCTGATGTGGGGCTCGATCCCGTAGCGCCGGGATCACACCCTGGGCCGAAGGCAGACGCTTAACGACTGCGCCACCCAGGCGCCCCAGTGACACCAATTCTTGGAGGGCTTCATTGCTATCATTGTTGTCTATCGTAACTAACTGCACATTTTCAAGTTTTTCATTTTTCGTATATTTAACATGCATCCTTGTGGTACATTGATCATAAGGTTGTACACACATTGTCTTCTCTTTCATAGGAAAATGCTAGATAATTTTGTTGAATGAAATTTTGTTGTTGTTGTTTTTGGAAATCGATCTGTTTTCTAATCTCACATAACTTTTAAAAATACTGTGATTTCTGAGGCATACCTTAGGCTAAGGTGTTTTGTAATCAGACAGACCTAGAGTAAGGGCCAGGGTCTTTATTTCTCTTTGTAGTTGTGAGATTTTGGATAAATTACCAACTTTTTTCAGCTTTCATTTTTCCTTGCAGAGTTGTCGGGATTCGATAAGATAACTCATGAAAAAGCACTTAGCATGTGCCAGACACATAGTAAATGTTTAAACAACATTGGCAATTATGTTACTTTAATAACAATAAAACAAACCATGTTTTTCTTTGTAGGTAAGTCCTGTTCATATGAATGTCTCCCTTCATTTTCATTTGAGTACTGCATAGAACATTTGGGTAACGGTAATATTTTATCTGTAACCAAGATTTTTTAATGATTTTTGTTTTGTTTTGCTTTTGAAAAGGTGTTAATTCTCTTTCTGCCCTCTAAATTGTTTCTATAATACCACAGACAAATCAGACCTAGCCAGAACCTTTTAATCAGAACATTTATTGGGTATAACCCTCCTTGTCCTCAGAGAAATAATTTGTGCTTCGAAGTCCTTGCTGAATAATTTATTTGTATACAGACACTTTGGAAGATTGAATAGACAAATGTTTCACTTTTATGTTATATGACTATGGTCAAATATAAACTTATCTCTGTGTGTGTGTGTGTGTGTGTGTGTGTGTGTACACGCACACACACTCACCCATGCTCTTCTAGCTTCTTTCTGCTCACAGTCATAAGGAGACTGATATTTAAAAAAAATTTTTTTATTGTTAACATAACGTATTATTTGTTTCAGGGGTACAGGTCCGTATTTTAAAATAGTTCCTGTCAATTTATGCTTCGGACAGTGCCCCCTACAGGAATAACACAAATACCGTCTGTTGGCGACCCTTGCTACTGTCAGGCACTAGGCTAGTTGCTTTTCACAAATTATCTTAATGCCTGCGTCTTATTTCCCCAGTGTCCAGATGAGAAAACTGAGGTTCAGAGAGTTTAAAGGACTGGAGCAAGTCTCTGTAAGTGCGAGAACCAGAATCTACGTCCTGAGGCTTCTCTCCACAGCATGTTTCCTTCACCACACCTGTCATCGACCAGCTCTGTGGGCTGTCGCACGTTTCTACTCCTTCGTGGTGGGCACAGGACTGAACACTCTCTGATGACTCTCTGCTCAGGGTCCCCACGGGTGTTCATGTTTCCATATTAAAAGTTTGCTGGTCATAGGGAATATGTTTGTCTTTGGATATCAGACAGTGATAGAAGTCAAGGTTGTTTTCCAAAACCAAATCACTGGATGATAAATGTGGCCCAATAAAAGATAGATGCAACTGATAGAACAAGAGGGAGACTGATTGCCCCGAAGTGGCAGTGTCATAAAGTCTTCCAAGCCCTGAAAGATTCAAACAACAGCGGACTTCACTCCACGCATTAACCCAGTCTAGGGGAATAGTTGTATCCCATTCTTTGCCATTAAGTTCTCCCTAAATTAATTCCTAGAGAAATTACGGGGAAATAGCACCTTCCCCGCAGCGCTTTTTTTATGTAGTAAGATAAACATTAAGAAACCCTGTGGCCCAGTAAGAAACCTATTTTTGTAGTCTCTTTGTACTGATAAAATTTCTTCTGGCACTGAACTCTCACTGTCCAAAATACTATAACATTTTACTAGTTTGCAAAAGACGAAAATGTTACCAGATGTTAAATTCAAGGAGCAAGTTAACAACTTCTGTTTTCAAATGAGTAGGTTTCCATCTTAAAAAGAAAAAAAAAAAAAGACTCTGTTCGCCAGCCACAGTTAAAAAAAAAAGTCTAGTCATTTCTGAATTGAATTTTATAATTATTTATTCTCACAGGATTGAGCTTTTGAATAATGGGATATGTGCTAATTATCTTAATTCCAAGTAGGCTTTATAAATGCCTTCTTTTGAACCAAAAAGGCTGGGGTTTCCAGAACAAAGTAATTAAATAACTTTCACCTAGTGACATTATGGCCACAGATAGGACATGAATCAATGCGGGAAATCTTAACTATTGTTCGTGTGTTACATATCTTCTGCTCTACCATGACGATGTCTCTCCTCCCCTGGCCTGGCTCCTTAGCATAAAAGGTTTATTGAAATGAAAGCATTTCAGAGGTCATTTCCTCACCTGACTCGTTAATCAGGGCTGGCGTTTTTACCCAGTTCTGCTATACTCCGCATGAGTAAGATGAGCAGATCTGCGGCCATACAGAAAATGCGAGAGAATAGGA
Source organism: Ursus maritimus (assembly GCF_017311325.1). NCBI lineage: Eukaryota > Metazoa > Chordata > Mammalia > Carnivora > Ursidae > Ursus > Ursus maritimus. The sequence goes on from NW_024424452.1 coordinate 98,374,465, forward strand.
GAAATGAATACGCGTATCAAGTGAGTGTGGGCCTGTGTTTTTATTAGTCTTTTGATGGATTGCATCAGATACTTGGAGGAAACACACATGTGGCATTTTTCAGATGTATCCCGAAAGGATTTTTCAATGTTTCACCTTAGGTTCTTCAAAAAATCATTCTTTGGTTCAGTAATAGCTATAGAAACCTTCTCCTTTGATATCCAAGGGTGGTAAGGAACTCTTCTTTTGATTAAGGAATGCTCGGGCGATTGAAGAACATTACAATAGATGAAACAAGGAGAGTACGTCAGTCATATCGTATTAAGTCAGGCCTATATTAAAGACAAAATTGAGTTAAGTGTAAAAGAATATTTGATTCTACATATTAAAACATTCAGAGTGTTTCTTACCCTGTGTAACTTTTCCTTCTCTGTTTCTTCTTATGATATGCTGATAATCTCTATCCTTAATCTAAAACATACTTGGTAAAGACAGTATCAAAATGATCAGAGATGAGCTCAGTATTTAAGCAGCAAAGTGGCCAAGTGATGGTTGTTGCTTAAATACAGTATGGGTACGTTTGTTGTAGATCCTGAAAACTTCGGCTTCAGGGATTCATTTCTCAGACTGCGTCTGTTAGAATGCCCGCAGTTTGCCGAGTACTTACATCTTATCATTTGAGATGGGACAGTGCAAATGTGTTACTGAGGACATTGTAGTGCTCCATATGGGAACGCAAGGAAACAATAACTGGTCACTACATTTTCAAGATGCTTTACCATTGAGATAGAATACTATTTCAGTTATAGATACTACTTTAAAAATTAATCATGTAGGGTGCCTGGGTGGCTCAGTCCATGAGGCGTCCACCTCTTGGTTTCAGCTCAGGTCATGATCTCAGGGTCGTGGGATCGAGCCCCTCATCGGGCTCCGTGCTCAGCAGGGAGTCTGCTTGAGAGTCTCTCTCTTCCTCTCTCTCTGCCCTTCTTCCCTCTTGAATAAATAAATAAATAAATAAATAAATAAATAAATAAATAAATCTTTTAAAACATTAATCGTGTAGCTGCAACTTCACTAGAAATATATATGCATATATAAAAATGCCCTTAAGCCAGTAAGAAATTTGTTGATTTTCAGAATCGATATTGGAATGGAGGAGTAAAAGCTGCATTTACACAACAGCCCTGATTCAACGGCTTTCAAATCAAGTCTGGGTTTTATGAGAATGATCCTATTTGCTGACCTGTGCACCTCTCTCCTGAACTCTAGACCCACTTCTACTACCATCTCTCAACTTTCTCCTTTATTCCCCCTCCCTCGATCCTTTCTTTCTTTCTTCTATAAATAAAACCGAGCACTTACTCTGTACCAAGCAATATGTCATAAGCAACCATGCAATTTAAACCTAACAGGGAGGCACGTTAAAGATACTTTATAAATACATATAGAATTACAAAAGGGATAGTGACAAACTTTCTCATAGAAATTCGATCCTTCTGTTATCTTTTGTCTCTCCATTATAGGTAACGCCATCCACAAACATGAAATCCAGGAGTTCTCTTTCCTCTCTCCTTAACATTCAACCTCTAAACTAGTTGGGTCAGTTATACTTTTTAACATGTGCTGAGTCAGACCCTCCTGCTGGTTTACCCAGTTCCTGCCTATTAAGATGCCCTTAGTTCTCCCACCTGTAGTTCAATAATTGTAAAATTAGTCTCTCTTCACGGTATTTCCCCTCCCATACAGGCTTCGTATTCCTTTTCCATCATCAACTACATATGGAGTGCCTGTTAGTGCCAAACATGGTGCTAGGATCTCTCTTCAGCAAACTTATCTGATAATGTCTCACCTTTTCCCAAGCTTATAAACTTCTGCTGCATTGTCATAGGCTCTGGGATAAATGTCTGACTCAAATCCTCAGTATGGTATATATGGTCTTTTAGACCTCAACTCTTTCCCTTCCTTCCTTCCTTCCTTCCTTCCTTCCTTCCTTCCTTCCTCCCTCCCTCCCTCCCTCCCTTCCTTCCTTCTTCCCTTCCTCCTTTCCTCTTCTCTCTCCACCCCTTCCTATACCTTCTCTCTTACCAGTCAGCCCTCACCACTTTGCCACTTTTTTTTACCTTACCAAACCTTTTCATTACTCTAAGTCTTTTCAAATAATAGTCTCTGTGCTTCTTATCTATTCTCCAATTGACAAATTTCTGCTTATTCTTTAAGATCTAATTTTAGTCCTTCTTCCTTGAAGTGTATCCCGACTTTCCCACCTTGTTTGTGCCCCTACTTTGCCATCATGCTACGTTTGTATGTGCACCCCTTGCATTAGACATGGAGCTCTTTGAGGCCTGGAGCTGTGTCTCACGCCTAGCTCGTTACCAGCACACACTAGATGCCCAGTAAAAACCCAACATATGGCGTCATGGCTTAATGAACTGGCAGTAATGAGCATGAACTGATATGTTTTCCCCTTATCAATTAGTTGCCAAATATTCTTTCACAGAATCACAGCTGAACTGGTGAAGGAGATTATTTTATTATTAATTTTTACATAGCTATCCTGTGAGAGTGGAAATGTCTAACCAGTATCACACTCAGACCCTGAGATTATGGAGATTTATCTGGGGAGGCATTCCCTGTTTTTCTCCATTCTAATTGGAAGGGATTGGGGAGCTCGTGAGCATCGGATGTGTCTGAGAGATCGAGGATGAAGGGACTAAGGATAGGTAGTTTTACGTGCAGGGTTATGGGAGGAGAGGATCTCTGGGAATATAAATCTTAGAACCCATATTTTCTTTCCACCATGAATGCTTTCCCAAACTTGTCTGTTTTCTCCTGCAAAATACGGCACAATCAACTTAATTCTTCTACTACAGTTTGTAGAGTGAGTAGCATTGTTGTGCATCGTCTTCCGACACGACTCTCTCTTCAAACACGTAATTTGTGCTGTATTATTTAGTATGTGCAAGTACCTCGCCTTGATGCTGTTTTCCTGAGTGAGGACCTGTGTGCATGCTTGTGCTTGTGAGTTGGGGGAAGAGACGTGCATGGTGCCTTCTTTGTAGAGTTACACACCAGAGATTTCTTTCTTTCTTTTTTTTTTTTTTAAAGATTTTATTTATTTATTCGACAGAGATAGAGACAGCCAGCGAGAGAGGGACACAAGCAGGGGGAGTGGGAGAGGAAGAAGCAGGCTCATAGCAGAGGAGCCTGATGTGGGGCTCGATCCCATAACGCTAGGATCACGCCCTGAGCCGAAGGCAGACGCTTAACCGCTGTGCCACCCAGGCGCCCCCCGCACCAGAGATTTCATGCCTGTAGAAGAGGGAATTTCATCCTCCTGCTTCCTGAAGATGAGCTTGCATTTTCACTGGTCTCTCTAAATCGTCTCTATAGTCTTTTCAGTTGACTATTACAATTATTTGTTGACTTTTGGAATGAAAGGCATAGTCAAATTTCATTAAATAATAAATGTAGGAAACATAGGATTACATTATTGTTGCTCAGAACCCCCCCCCCCCACCGCCCCATGCTGTGTGGCCTGGTTGGTATATTGCATGGTTCCGGTTCCCCTAGAGCAAGGTGGTCGGCAAGGATTAGGATAAGTCTGTGGCTGAAGCACAAAAACTCGGACCAGGAACAATTTCTCTGTCCTACAGGATTGCTCTCTAAGGTCAATATTGCATTTGAAGGCAGCTTTGCTTTGAATATTACAGATAGGTTACATAGAGGACCGTAGGGAATCAGTTGGTTCCTGGAATAAGTAATAAGAACTGAAACAGTAATCTTTTCCTCAAGTGCAAATTTGACAACTGAGCTATGTCTGACTAATATTGAACATCCATATCGACCTGTTGAGGTCAATAGCTGGGCTTAGTTATGCTCTGTATTGACTGCTTATGTTTCTAAATGAGAAAGAAATGGCCAAATGGGAAAATTCAATTGCACCTGGAGAACAGTTGGTTTCTTTCCTTCTTTTTTTTTTTTTTTTAAGAGTAATTTAATTTTATGTGGTAAATGAAGGCTATCTTTTGAAAAATTGGTCTTAGGTTTATTTTGTTCACATGAATTAATCCTATAGAGATCAATGTGTTTTTAGAGGAGTTAAGATGAAATAGTTATGCTCATGCAACTGTAAGTCTTGGCTGAAGTTGTTTTTATAAACCAAGAGAAAGTGAAGCCTAATAGAAAGAGCCTTTGACTTTGAATTCATAGAGATTTGAGGCTGAGTTTTGGCCCCATTTATGCTAGATGCATCCTCGGACAAGAGCCTTAAGCTCTTTGGTTCTCATTTTCTTGATTAATAATAAAACCGCAGAAGTCCTCTGATCTAATCCAATTAACACTGATTGTTGATTAATGAAAAAAAATAATTTAAGTGAGGAAAAATTAAAAAAATATCTATCCAACACAAAACTTTAATTTTACTTACAATATCTAAAAGTACATTCATTCAGCAATCTTTTGATGGCTGGCCAATGTCAATTCTCTGGATAAGTTTTGCTGATCAATGTGATTTTTTTTTTGTAAACCTAAGTTATACCTATAATTGGTGAGTCAGTTTAAGACTGGTTTGGAGAAAATGGGGGGTGGAGGTGGGAATGGGTAAATACTTTGTAAATGGTAAGTTCAAAAAGGCCACTATCACTATATGAATATACAGTGGGACATATACTATGTAATTATATAAATACATAGTGGAAAAGAGTAATAGAGGAAGCCCAGTGAATCCTAACTCAGTTCCAACGTGCTGAGGATAGCACATGTGCGTATACAGTTAAAAAATAAGTGTTTATATATATATATATAAACTTAAAGTGTATTAATGAAGGAAACTAGTTGAGTCAGAAGCATGAAGGAGAAGTAGAAATCTGCCTGGTAAAACCTACAGGAGAGGGAGAGGTGGCTGAACAGGGCTCCAGGCAGAGCTGACAAAAGGTGTGGGCAGTGGAAGATAAGAGAGTACCTGCCAGGGTTAAGGGAACAGAATAAGCTATTGGTGCTAGAGATGAGATTATAAGGATGAAATAAGGGTGGAGATCTTTACATTTAAAGCCTTCAGCATATAGCTTTGCGTGAAAGTAACATAAACATAATCATTTAATCTATGAAGGAGTCAATGAATAAATCTGTACACATACAATACATGGTATGTTTTCTTTGTTGTTATTTTTGGAATCTTAACAAAGATTCTGAATACGTGGGCAATAAAATTGTATACATTTCTCATCTACAAGATCTAGGGAAAACTAATTTTCAAGGAATTAAGAACATCTTTGTGAAACTGTGCTGCCCGTAATGATCTTTGACTACTCAGCCAGCCGTCCGGAACTTGCAGAAGCTCAGATCGTCATTATGGTAATGGATTATCAGGGTACTGAGAAATGTGCACATCCTGTTAACTGAGATTCCTGGCTGATAGAATCCTGGGTGACAGTTTACTTTTTTTTTTTTTTTCTTTTCTTCATTTAGTAACATTTTCTCTCAATATCCATACCCAGGACTGTCCTAGAATCAAGAAAAATTCTTGGAATCAACTTCTAAATGCAGAGCACAACCCATAAATAAATAAATATAAAAAATAAATAAGATATGCTCGGGGGCCTATTTTGATTTGTTTTTAGCCACAGCGGTAGCTGATTTTGTGGGGTTCTTCGAGGTCAGTGGATGGGGAGCACACAAAAGCTGGCTTTTAAAGTTTTCCTCAAAGAAGCCTCAGTGATGTGATGAAATTGCTTCAGAAGAGGAGGGCTTTCTTCAGAAAGCATGAAAAAAGGTAAAAGGGGATGAAATCAAAGTATGAGAGAAGAAAAAAATTATAATAAGAGGTTCATCTGTTAAGGAATGTCATTTGGGCTTAGGGGATGGGATATGAATGAAATGGAGATGAAATGGAGAAATATCGAAGACCCCATAAAACAAAAGGCCTTTGAAGAAGAAACCGGCATCCTGAAGAGAGCTGTTTGCTTAACAAGGAGGATTCACATTGGATCTCAATACTCATTTAGACGAGATGAAATAGTATAATGAAGAATTAAATTCCACTGTATTTAGTCCATGCGGACTTTAGCATTAGTTTGAAATCTATATTTACTTGCCATGCAGGAAAGGCTCAACCTTGAACTATAGTTGGAAAGATGTGATACGAACACAGCATTGAATTCAAATTCTAGAACCTATTTTCTGAGAGACTTGAGGTGAATCACATTGTATTATCTCCCATTTCAAATTTATTCCTTCCTTTGGAAATTGGAGTTTGCACGGATGTGTGCATTTAAAGCTGAGTTTGGAAAAATGGGGACATTTGTAAATGCTTTGTAAATGGAAACTGGCAAATGCCTCAGGCTTCAATTCTATGAAGATCATGTAACAATTGGAAATGTTTAAGATGGTGAAAAGTGGAATTCAAATTGTACATATACTAGGACCACCACTCAAAAAAAAAAAAAAAGAGGAAATGATTGAGATGGTAGAGACAATGAGTATCTTTCCCTTTATATTGTTTTAACACTATTTATACAATTTTTACAAGGCAATAAAGAATTGACACACAGATGCTAGGATGGTGTCTTCCTCCTTCAGTGTGTCAAGTCCTCGCTTCACACACAGTTTGAAAATATTGAGATGACAGATTACTCACACTCACAATTTGTTAGAGGGGACCTTTGCTCCAACACAGGAATGATGGGATTCTTTAGAAAAAAAAAACGGGGAGGGGGCTGGTGGTGGGGGAGGGGTGTAGGTGGTGGGGCAAACCATGCCTCGCCATGGTTTCATCCTACTTGTAAATACCTATTTCTGGTACCAGCCACTCCACCCCCAACTGGGCATAGCTGAAGCCCAGAACACACACAGGGTCTCCCCTAAGGAAGTAATTTTGAGTAGATCCAGAAGGATGTGCTCCCAAGTTTTCTCTTATTCAGGAGCTATTCCTTTGTCTTTACAACTCCCTTTCTCAAAGGCCTACTTTGAAATGGAAATAATCCCGAGAGTAGCAATATAACAAATCACCACCCCTTAGTATGAATTAATTCTTCAAATCTGACACTAAGGAACACTCTGCTTTTCTGCTATTTTAACTCTAGATCTCTTGCCCAGACCACTTTACCCACTGTCCTTCCCAGACTTCCTGATTCCAGTTCTTCCATTTTCCAAACCATCTCTCCTCTGGCATTATTTTTCTTCCTAAAACTTGGATCACATGCATTATTCACATTCTAAAACCAATTGCCTATAGCAAATTGTCTTTCAGACTGAGGTCACGGTCAACTTGGAGGGTTATAATGGACCTTCACAAAATGAAATCGAATAGAATTAAATAGAAGTATTAGTGTTTTGTAAACTGGAAGGGTAAGTTCTGTTTTGTGAAACTTTTACTTTACTTACTGCGTATACACTGGGCTGCATATATTAAGTATTTCTTTTTTGACTGACGGTTAGAATTTTGAAAGCCACAGGATAAGCCCACTTTCAGCCTGCCTTATAGGGCTTTTCCCAAATGGCCTTCCCAGCTTTGTCTCTCTTGGTCCTCATTCTTTGAAGCATATTATCTGCCTTCTGTCCCACACACCTCCTTGAACACATCCTATGTCTTGATGCCTTTGTTCATGCCTCTACCCCATTTCTCTGCTTGATGAACCATTAGGGCCTAGTTCAGATATCATCATCTCTGTGTTCCTCCCAGGCAGAGTTAAGCACCTCTCGTTGCATTTCGGATCTCTCTTCCTCTCTCTCAGAGCACTTAGTACATCCTGTTATATTTAGTGTGTCATCTCTCTGTGATGAGAAACTCCTCAGAGAACAGCTGAATATAATGCAATGTCCACTGAATAAATGAACAGAAACACCAATGAAATAGCAACTTTTGTAAAGTATCGAAGAATTATTTTGACTGCATAATTGTGGGATTTTGAGGAAATCTTGGAGGAAGCAACTCATTGAAGGCAGGAGATTGGGAAGGGGCTTCTACCCAGCCAATGATGGCTGAGAATCCCCTGGTCAAGTGAGGTGTCAAGTAAAGAAATGATAGGTGGTTAGTTCTGAGGGTGAAAAAATTTTAAATAAACTGTTGCTCTTTTAAAATCTAAATTAAGAATTTTAGCTCTTTTCAATATTTTCACTGATCATTTTCAGTGATAAAAGTGTCTGTGGCAGGGGCGCCCGGGTGGCTCAGTCGTTAAGCATCTGCCTTCGGCTCAGGGCATGGTTCCAGGGTTCTGGGATCGAGCCCGGTGTCCAGCTCCCTGCTCCCTTGAGAGCCTTCCTCTTCCTCTCCCACTCCCCCTGCTTGTGTTCCCTCTCTCACTGGCTGTCTCTCTCTCTGTCAAATAAATAAATAAAATCTTTAAAAAAAAAGTCTGTGGCATACTACAGTTGGTAATAATTACTGATGAACTAGAGACTGCTCAGTGAAATATTTTGAAAATTTCTTCCCCAGTAATTTTACTATTTCTTAGACATTTTTTCCTTTCTCCTAAATAAAAATGTTATTTTGTTTACGTTTCCTTCCAATCTTAATTATTTTTTTGTATAAAAATTTTTTATTTCAAAAACGTGAAGAATTCTAAATCGCACAGTTCATTCTTATGAGAGCAGAAACTGTTAACATAGGATTAACCAATAATCACTTCTACACCTGACAAACTTAATCCAAATCAGAGCTTTAGTTCACTAATATCTGCACTTACGCTCATTAGCACAGTTCCGTAGAGATTAGTGTATTTAGGTGTTCTCACTTCTGTCATTGAAATGTGTTCCTCTTTCCATTCCTTGCATTTTGATAATCATCAGACCTATGGTTTATCTAATTTGAGTTGAATGAAGCAGAACTAGATTCATTCCAGAGGGAATTGGAATTAATAAGGACAAAACCCTTGTGTTCAAATTTTATTTTAAGAAAAGCCTGACACAAATGAGAATATAGGTATGGCGTGTTGCTCAGTTCAAATCATTTTGAGGGGGAGAAAAAACAACTTCAGATCTTTGGTAGAACAACAGATTTCTTTCTCTTCTTCGACATTATAAAACGTTTATAAAATATGGCTGCACTTTGGTCTCTAATTTGCTTTTGCATTTTTCATTCCCTATGGATTCTTTCTTCCCCTCATTTGTTGTTGGGGCTCTTTAATTTCCCCCTCATTTCTTTCCCCTCCTTTTTGTTTATCTCCAGTTTTCTCTCTTCCTCTTCTTTCCATTTCCTCTGTTCTCTTTTTTTCTTTTTTCTCTTTAAGCATGCTGTAAACTTATTCATTCCCCAAAGGCAAAAACAGCTATCTGAGCAACACTTTGTCAGCATAATACATTTACAGAATGCATATTTATGAACCTTTGAGCTTTTATTGTTCCACAGGGCAAATAAAAAACATGAAAAGTAGCAATATAGTGTTTCAAAGGTCCCTCAAGGAAAACAAAAGTACCTGGAAATAAATTTGGAAAAAGGTTCTTCTGTAAAAACAGAACCTTGAATTTGTACATGCAAACGGTTGAATAGTAGAAACCATTTTTGTTCTTCCTCCTAAACTAAGACTTAGGAAATTTTAAACTTTTTAATAGGTCTAGCCTCTTAAAGTTTGGAAAAGAAAATAATTTTAAAAGAGGATTGGACATAAATGTTTATAATCCAGAGAATCTTAAAACAGCATGTTGCATTTGGCTGTAATAAAAAAAGGGGGAAGGCGGGGGACTTTAAATTGAAAAGCCCATCATCTTACTTCCAAATTACAAGTTTGGCTTCCAGCGTGGAGTCCTATTCTAAATTGGCTAGATTAAAGAGCTTGGGAGTAGAAATGAAAATCTTATAAAATGTCTTAGGATAGTCTTATTTTAATTGATCTTAGCAGAGTCATTAAATTCTCATTGTTTTCCCAGACTTTCCAAAATGAATAGATTATTCATATTTAATGCCTGGTGGGGAAGCAGCCACATGTCCCTCTGACCACATCCAAGCAGAGTGGGATCAACTGAAGGAGGTGAGAAGCCTACAGGTGAGAATTCTGAAGAATTCTGAGGGGACTGCTAAGTCTCATGTGTTGATTTAGATATCAAGGTCCAGAAAGGTGGTTTTTTCAGGATCATCTCTGTCCTTCAATACATTCCATTGATCGATGCCAAAAACTTCAAGCTCTCAACCAGCTAATATCCCCAAGATCTATGTCTAAAAAGCATCAAAATTGAGCCTCCAATTTTGTGGGTCTTGCAGTTTGGTTAGAAATGGAAGATGCTTTCTAGAACCATTACCCTAAAGTTAACCTTTAATCACTGGGCAAACAGGTCTAGGCAATGACCTGTACCTAAATTAGGGACTGAGTTCCAAACAAAGAATAAACTGAAACTAGATTCTAAATTCCTTTTGAAGGGGGAAGAATTGTAGACTTCTTGGATTGAGAAACTTTATAGTATCTAATTTCCATGGAAAAACGTGTGCTAGAGAACAGTACATCCTTAATGAAGCCATTCATCTTGTCGTTGTATACTTTAGATTTAAGTCCACGGTAACATTCGGAGAGAGTTTCCTTTCCTATAGAGGAGAGAAGAGAAGCCCTAGTCCTCAGCCTGATTCTGTACCAGCCTTCAACAGTTTTCTTGACCTTCCCCTCTGCCTTCTATTCCAGACAAAGGAAAAACCCCATGTCGTGGCAATGTGTAAGTCCTAACAGCATCTCAGCCAACCCAAGGATAGGAGGAGTTTTTGTTAATTCTTAAGTTCCCTAGGAAAAGTGCCATTCCTTACCTCTCACTTTGTTAGTAAGAAAATCAGGTCTTGACAATGAATTCCAAGGTTTCCAAATGCCAATTGGGAGAAGAATGGTAAGGACTGAGAGCAGAAACAAGTCTATTTCATTTGTCACTATACATACGGCTCAGGTCTGTTAATGCGCCAGAGATACAGTTGGTAGACAACGGATATGGCTTATGTTAATTAATGTAAATTACAGTTTAGTATTTACGAACTGCCCTCCTTGATTACCCCTTGACTCTTTCTGCACACATTATGTTTGTTCTGCTGGGGTGTTAAACAACTGTCTCTGTATTTCACTGAGCAGAACAAAGGAATTGATTTTTATGTCTTTGACATTAAGGCATGTCACAGTTCCCTCTCCTTCTCTATTTTATCTGCTTCATTCACTTCTTCTTCCTCCATTGCACTGATTTCAGCTCTATGTAGGACATTAATAATCCTAACAACTGCCTCCAGGAAAACCCGCACGTTAAGCCACTGTGCAGAAATAGCCAGAGCGTCCCCATCATCTAAAACTGAGAATTAGGAAAAAATTTTAAAGAGCAGTAGTGAAATGACATCTGATAGCATTGAGAACCATTTACTATACTATGTGTCTGTAGTGTTATTCACTGACGGGGAGACACTAGGACTGGTGGTGCTCAGGAAGAAGAAAGAAAGAAAATGACCTCAAGAACTAGGCTGCTTGGAGGGACCTCTCCTGTTCAGTGCCTCCTTACCTGCACGGGTTAAGATACAGTCTCCTAGAATGACATACGAAATCCTGCTTCTGTCTCTAGCCTCATCATCGATTTATTTCCTATACATACCGTGTCTCTCCTTCACACTGAACTACTCTCAGTTTTCTGAGCACTACAGTTTTTCTTGCCTCCCTGACTTTGTATGTGTTTTATGTACTCAGCAGACTCCTACTCATCTCTCAAAGGACTGGGTTACGGACTCTAGGGATCTAACCTAACACCACAGCTCTGCAGAGCCCTGTTTATCTCTGTTACGTCACTCCTCAACTTTTGCCGTAATTATAGAATTGTGGGTTTCTTGAATGAAATGTCTGCGTGTGGTTTATTTTTATATCATTGACGTCTAGCACAGTGGACAGACGAATAGAAGGATGGATTAATGCGAGATAAAGGTCCTAGTGGGATATTGTTACTAGGGTGACAGAGCTTGGGATATTTGATGATGATGATGATGGTGATGATGATGATGTGTAAGAAAGAGCTGGAGATGGCTAGAACTGCACTGTCTGCCTCTTCCAGTATTAGCCATTCCCTATGTATGTGTTTTATTTTTTTCCCGAGGTCTCACACATACTATCACCATCTGTTTGTATGTAGTCTCTCTCCTTTTTACTAGTAAATGTTGCTGAAATTGATTTCTGAGATCATCAGTTGGCCAGCATTTTATTTTATTTTTTTAAATTTTTAAAAAGATTTTATTTATTTATTTGACAGAGAGAGAGACAGACAGCGAGAGAGGGAACACAACCAGGTGGAGAGGGAGAGGAAGAAGCAGGCTCCCAGCAGAGGAACCTGATGCGGGGCTCGATCCCATAACGCCGGGATCACGCCCTGAGCCTAAGGCAGATACTTAATGACTGAGGCAACCAGGCGCCCCTGGCCAGCATTTTAGAGAGTGTATTCATCAACACTGATGCGAGTGTTTTCCACAGATAACAAAGTCCACTGTTTTCTTTAAAACTCAAGTGGTGAATAAAGAAGTGAAGTATAGAAGTCAAGTCCATCTAGAAGTCAAGTCCATTTCCCATCCCCTGGAATCTGAGCTGGCATCATGACTTGTATTCACTAATAGAATGTGGTAAAAGTGAGGACATGAGAGTTTTGTGTGGAAGCCTTCAGAGCTCTGGTGGCTTCCAGCTCTATTCTCTTGGAACCCTAGGCTCCCACACAAGGAGTTCTGGCTACTCTGCTTCAGAGATCATGCGGACAGACAGAGATAGGCAGCATATTTCCAGCTGTTGCAGCCATCCTAGCCAAGCTGACAGATGTGTGAATGAGGCCATCTTGTATTTCCAGTTACAACCACTGGATGAACTACAGCTGCATGAGTGAACACAACTTAGACCAGAAGAAGAACCACCTTCCTGAGCCCAGCCTGGATTATAGAATTATGATTAAATGAATGCTTGTGGTCTAAACCACTGTTTTGAGGTGGTTTATTAAGCAGGATAATGGGAACTCTCAAGAGCCCATTTATGATTACTTAACTCAGCTTTAAAATGGTGTCCCGAATGATGTATTGTTTTAGCGATGAGTCTGCCAACATATGATGCCTGTAAAACATTTGTTATAATTTCAAAAATCCATTGTTAGATGCATTTCACAGTTTGCTCTTGCACGGCTTCGGATGTGTTCCTTATTTTCCCCCTGCCCTGCTCAGCAGCTCCCTTTTAAGCTGTGTCAATGCTTCAAGAATAATGCTTTCCTGCAATTTATAACTTAGCCATAAGATTTTGACCTAGGCTGAACCTTGGTATCTAAAGTGTCAGAAGGGGGCATTTTTATGTTTATCCTGTAATCGGCTCAAAGAAGTATGGACTAACCTTATGTCTTTTTCAATGTGTGTGTTCTCAGTAGAGCAGCTTTCAATGTCCAAGGACACATGAGAACATCTGAGTTTTATAGAATCATGATGTACTTACCACTCGACTTTTTCATTAGAGTTTAGCTCATTCTATCAGGAATGTGAAGTTGGAAATTTTGATGAAGAAGCAAGTTATAATTGGTATGATTTTTCCAAAATGAGTATGCAACTTTTAAGAAACTGGGTTAAAAAACAGCTTCACAACTCTTGGCGCACATCCATTCCAGGGGAATAAAAAGGTTTTGGTTGATGAAGATTTTATAAAGGAGGGAACTGAGCTCTAAAGTCTTCTAACAAAGGTGAAGGTGGGAGACATTTCCCTCTACTTACCTAGCTTAGTGAGGGGACTTCAAGTGACCCCTTGGAGAGTGTGGGATGTGTTCTTTGCAGTCATGGGGGCATAATGGTGCCTGACTCCTGTTAGGGACCTGTGACCACAGATTTGAAGGCTGCCTCTGGGTGTGCATAACATGATCTTCCAATAGCAGGCTGAATCCGAGAGAGCATCAGGGACTAGATGGGGAACTTTTAACCTAATTGTTAGGTCCCTTTTGAAGGGGATCCTACCTAGAGGGATTTCCAGGTGTTGGACTCCAGAAGGGTGAAACAGTGAATGTCAGGAGCAGCCAGTCAAAAAGGTCAATCTGTTTTCTGGCACCAGGGCCTTGTGCGTCAGGAAAGCAAGGGGAGCTCTGAAGAACCTGTGAGAGAAAGTCCGCTTTGACAACAGTAGCCCAGGGGGCACCAAGGCAGCTTCTGACAGTCCCAGGCAGGAACGTCCTGCTTCCCCTTACTTCTCCTTCCCCTTTCTTGGCCCTCTTGATGGGTCAGAAACAACTAGTAGGAATGAGGTAGAAAGAAAGAGGGAAGAACCAGTACCAGTGGGCCCACAGTAGGACACAAACCCACGTCTAGGATCCTGGAAACAGGGAAGCTTTCCTTTAAATCAGGTAGGAAGTTGTGATGATTACAAGAGCCTGGACACTTGTGCCTTAATCAAGACTGTGCTTTTGACTTGTGATTGTAGGATGTTCTGTTTCTCAAGTTGGACCAGAAAAGTCGTGAGTAAGAACAGAGAAAAAACTATTTCCACTGAATACATTTTAAACGGGCAGAGGAAGAGAAAATAACATTGCATGTGATTACATTCCATGTAATCAGATATATTGTACGTCAATACATTGGTTATATGAACTGAGGAGCTCTTTTTCAAGAATTGCTTTTTTGAAGTATTTAAAATCAAGTTAAAATCTATTCTTATCTCCTTTACAACAATAAACTTCATTTATTCCCCACTTTTTTACTTTTCCAAAAAATACAATAAATGAAGGGAGTGGGTCGTTTTGGAATTATCTGAACAATAAGCATTCTAAAAACCAACTATTATTTATTAATATTAAAATAATATGCTAATTTTTTGGTTGGGTCAAACTTGGTCAAAATGTATCATGATCACACATCGTAGCTTCTTAGTTGATGTAATTTATTGATAACACTATCACCAGTGATAAAATCTGCTTTTATACATTTTGTGTTAAGATGTGGTAAATAGTATACAGAAACATAGGGAAAAGAAGTTTCTCACCTTTTCAAAAAATTTAGTAGGGGCTGTCAATTGGTGTTGCAATTGAATATGAGTATAACCACAGTAGTACAATGTCATGAATTTCTGTAATAATATAATATAATACAATATAATATAATATAATATAATATAATATAATATGTAATATAGTATAATAAATATATAATATAATTAATATTATATAATATAATTAGCAGGATAATTGAGCAGAGTTTTTTCAGCAATAATTTTTCTCCAAAGATTTCTAAATTCTCTCCCCAGATATGTTACTTTTACTTGTGAGAAGGAAAAAAAGAGTTACAGCAAGGCTAACGGACTTGCCCAAGGTTAAATACCAAATCAATGAGAGGAAACCCAGAATCCCAACCTGGAAGCCTCAAATTACCAGACTAAATGTAAGGTCTGTTGAAAACGTAGGGAAGAGCACAGCTTCGATGGGAAATGAGGAAGGAGGTATATATCCTATGGGTGAAGTGTTAGATCTTGTCTATTTCTTGTTTTTCAGCCTGTTTGATCTTTATGGAGTTCTAATCTAGATGTATCTGACATGCATCTAATAAAATGGTTTCTGGGTACACATTTTGGCACACTGTGCCTTGCTTCCATTGTCTATAATTGAGAGTACAGGACCGGTCCTGAACTTTGCTAACAGAAGTAAAAGAAATTAAAAAAAAAAAAAAACTCTTTTGGTAGTAAAATACACAGATTGACTTCATAAAGAGGAAGTTTTAAAATAAATGGTAAATATGCAGAAAAATAGAAGTAACTGAGAAAATAATGCTCAGAAGATAGTTTTTTTAAACCATCATCAGCAAATTTGTCTATGTTGAAGCAGAAAAACACTCAGGTCCAATCCTAATACTGATGTTTTAGTCATCTATGGTGATATAACAAATTACTCCAAAACTTACTGACTTAAAAAAGTAAGCACGTAAGATCTCATGGGTTTTGCCAGTCAGGAGCCCACACATACCTTATCTGGCTTCTTGTTCTCATCGTCTTTCCTGTAGCTGTAATCCGAGTGTTGACCTGGGCTGTGGTCTCATCTGAAGTCCTGACTCAGGGAAGATCTGCTTCTAAGGTCACTCACGTGTTATTAGCAAGATTCAATTCCTTGTGAATCGTTGAATTGAGGGCCACAGTTTCTCACTGGCTGTTCTCTCTGGCTGTTCCACGTAGGTCTCTCCATAGGGAACTCACAACATGCCAATTGGCTTCTACTAGAGTCAAGTGAGAGGACAAGAGAGGGAGAGCAAGGTGAGTAAAGCAGAAGGCAGAGTCTTTTTGCAAACCAATCTCAGTAGTGACAAGCCATCACTTTTGCAATATTTTTATGAGTTAGAAACAAGTTACTGGGTCCAGCCCATACTAATAAGGAAGAGACTGCCCAGAGGCATAAATAACTGGGAGGAAATAACGATAGGAAGCTACCTACCATATCGGATTCTGCAAACCAATAAGTTATGCATGTGGAGCATGTCTATTATCCAAAGTAGAAGTCTGTGCACTTCTGCCCACTGCATCTTGGAATCACAGTTGCCAAGGAAAATACAGTGCAGTCAAGCACTAGATAGAACAACACTTTACTCACCTAGAGAAGAGACAGAGCACGATCGGTAGTGGGCATTGATCGCCCATGACCAGTGGGTCCTTCCCAGCAGCCAAGGTAGGGCAGTTGGCCTGCTTACCCCCCTCTTGTGCTGCAGCAAAAGGACCGCATCCCCAAGACAGAGAGAGTAGTGAGGTTGGCCAGATGCCACAGGAGGCACACACTTAGGCAGAACGAAGGAGCACATGTTGAGTCGGAAAGACTTTCCTACACAGGATGATAAGCCCAGCATAGACTAGGAGGACTCGATCTCTTGGTAAGAAAGTGTTCCAGGTATAAGGTCCACTTTTTATTCCACCAAGTTGGGGGGGGGGGCGTTGAAAGACTGTGTGCATAAGACTGCCTTTCTTAACAATGTGAGTTCAGGCAAGTCACCTCAAAAAATTTTAGCTTCCTCATGCATAAGGTGAGGAGTTTGGACTTGAGTCTTCAATGTATTTCCATTTTTCTAGGTCCATTGTTCCCTTATTACCAGTTTAGTTAAATCACAAATATATGGGGAGGACCAAGTACATGGCAAGCACTATGCCAGACCCTGAGAGGGTGGTCACTGCCCTCACCCTCAAGTACTTGCTTGGTACCTGCCCCACTATGCTGGGGACTTTGACTCCATCTTTTAAACCTGAGGATGAATCCAATTTCTCCATCTGGCTGGAGTTGGTGGTATAGTGGTGAGCATAGCTGCCTTCTAGTCTCTCCATCCAGCATATGCCCCAGAACATTCTGTTTCATTCAGAAATGCTTTGTTGCAGCCATATGAGATAGATTTCATAACTGATAATAGATGAATACAACAGGGATCAAATGGCTCAGTGTATCTTGCTTTGTGGAATAAATATATTTCTGAAAATATTAAACAAAATCAAAATTGATTGTTTGATCCAGCATTTTGATAGTACTGCAAATGCTTTTCTCTAACATATATGCTTTATTCTTTTAACAAAAGAACATGAATAAGTCTGTGGCATTAATTTTGTATAGAAACACCACTATGTGAGGGTGCATGGTTTTTAGGAAAAACGGGAAGGTTTTCATTCTATGTGTATTTTTCAAGAAGAGGGGCAGAGAATAAAGTACAAAGTGAGTCTGTGGAAGGCTCGGATGTGTAGAAGGAAGTTCACCACAGCTATCCTTTTTGCAGCTCTTGTATCTTTTGCTTGCTCTTACTCTGCCTTTATGAGTAGAAGCCCAGACATTTTCATCTCATCAGCCTTCCCCATCCCCCTCCTAAACATATAAGCTCCCACCTCTATGAGCTGTGGATTGGATCTTTGGACTATCTCTGCACTTACGATGGAATGGCTGTGGTACACTTAGTCCAGGGACTGATGGAGGGGAAAGGCCGAGCCTGAGAGACCACAGGAGTAGTGGCGGTTGTGCCAATCAAGAACAGAGACAATGATGAGAGACGTTCATTTAGTGCCAAGCACTGAAAACGCATTATCTCATGTATTTCTCAGGTAATAACTCAAGTAAGTGGGTAACTGTATCATTCACGTCTTACAGACGACAAAATGCAGACTTAGACAACTCAGTTCTTTGCTAATTATTGACTGAGCCAGGTTTGGAAACCAAGGTCTGAATCCAACGCTCTATACCATACTGGTGTGATAAACTTTTAGGCAAAACAGTGAAATGAGAGAGATGTTTGATGGCAACTCTGTCTCTCCTTCCCCTAGGCTTTGGAAAACTTGTTGGAAAATTGCCTAAATTTTCTTTGCCAAAAACCTGACGAAAAGAAACATTTATTGAATACCTACTATGTGTCATGCATTTTCACATTATTTCACTCTCATCATTGTAATTAGCCCAAGAGATACTTATTCATTCATTTGACAGATACTTAAGGAGTGCCTACAATGTGACAAAGCCCTGGGGGGATACAGAAGTGAATAAAGCAGACATAGTTCCTGCCTGGGAGACAAACAGAAAAATGAATAGGCATTTATTTATTATACTATGCAATACATGCCGTCGTAGGCAAGGCTCACATGCCCAGGGGACACGGGAGGAAAAATTCCCAAGTGCTGAGAGGTCAGAAAAGACCATTAAAAATACCATATTTTTGTTTCTCATATCTGCAGATTTAAGTTATGTGACATGGTTTCCTTTGCATGGTGGGTACCTATAATCAGTTGTAATTTATCAGCCAGAGAATGCATCATGCAAAGCCTTAAGAATTGATCCAATGTGGCCAGATGGTACCTGGGGAAACTGAGAGGCCATTTCTTCCACATATCTGGGTCAGGAGCCTGCATTTTTAAAAAGAAGATGCTGAAAATCTGGCTTGCTCTTTGGACGATGGTCAAAGCCCATGGATTTCCCATTAATTGGCAAAGGGAATGCCTGCACTCAGGTTTCAGCTTGGGAAACAAAACAAAACAAAACAAAACAAAAACCTTGAGCTGACTCTTTTCCATTCTTAAGAAGCTTGGTTGCAACATTGTGTGGCTTGCCTAAAGGTGATGCAGTCTATTCATTCATGGTAGTTACAAATTCATCCTTGAATCCATCTAGTTTATTAGAAAGCTACAAGTGGGATGGCATGAATTTGCCCTTGTGAAGAGTTCTTTTACTGAATGGAACTTTGGCACTCTACCAAACACGGTGGAAGATGTTACCATGTATCTAGTGTCCCTTTCTATGAAGACTCAGGGAAAGAATTTTTCTTTGTCCTTGGAAAATCTATCCTGCCGCATGGCTGGGTAGATTGTAACTGTTGCAGCTTTGTTTTGGATGCTAGGAAGCTCAGAATCAAATTCACAATGTAATTCTGGAAACTGTATGTAAACATGCATGATTCACAGCACGTATTAGTCATGATACCAATTTCATCTTATTTCTCTACTCTCATTTTCTTATCATACAGGTTTTTTTCAACCGTTTATTATTATTTTTTTTAGCCTGATTGTATTTTTTAATTAATGCTCTCAGATTCTATTTTGGAAAATGTGAGCCAACTCATGAGAATGATTGCACATTTAAATTTTTAGGACATTTTCCTACTTTAACAATATTTGCAAGATAAGCCTCTCTAATGATATTTAATTTTACTACCCCAAACTGACATGATTTTCCACAGTCATGTACACAGTTTTCTTAAATTATGAGAAGCTCCAAAATAATTTATTTGTATTTGGCTTGAAATAAACCTTGCCATTTACTTATGATGATGAGTTCATGTGAGTTCTCATTCAAAATTTTTCAGGAAACAAACTTTAAGTCATTCAATCATCCTAACTTAGGAGGACCTGTGAAATTATCGCAACAGTTTCTGTTAGCTTAGCATATCATCTTTCTCTTTTCTGCAAAGGAGGGGAATGGCCCATTCTTTTAATCTGCTGCACAGGAACAGCCTGAACTGAACTGACATCTCTTTTTCTCTCTCTCTTTGCCCTTCACTGGGGTGGTTTAAACTTTTCCTAGTTTAGCAGAGAGAATATTTTGGCTTGAAGTTACTGATTCACAGCAAATTGCTTGCGGGAATCAAGGTAAAAATGAAAAATATTAACAAAGGACATGTTAACCTAATACACCAATAAGAACTTGAAAGAATCAAATTCATTTTTAAAAGGTACATAAGTAGAAAAATTATTTCTCCAGTGTGATTTTATTATATTTGACGTGTGTGTGTGTGTGTGTGTGTGTGTGTGTGTGTGTGTTATATGTAGGACAGTTTCTGCTCATGTTATTCAAGTATTTTTAGAAATTAAAATTGGATTAGAATATAACACCCATGGTTGCGTGACCCAGAAATTGTGGACACAGTGTGTTTTCCCTCTGTTTTCAAATTGCCTTAATTTATTTACCTCTTTCACACGGAGTTCATGTATTATAAATCACAGGGATGTTCAAGACGTGACAGACCCTCATTCCTGAACAGAATGATCTCTCACGCATAGCTTCCTTCGATCAACAACTCCAGCCAAATGAGTTTAGGGTGAAAAGAACACGGAACGTATTTAAACCAGGGAAGACAGCGGCATATGGATTGTCTGTGGTTTGGGGCAAGAGATACCTATTGCTAGCCTGGTGCTCTGTTTTCACTCTCTGAAAACAAATGGATTTCCCAATAGGACGTATATAATAGATTTTAATACTTAAGATTCAGTCATTCTTTTTGAGGCTCGTAAAAATAAACATTTGACCTGATTTTTAAAAAGATAAATTTAAAAACCCTGAATTGATTTTGATTTAGTTCTTGGAAAATTAACGAAACTGGTAACCATCTATAATTCTAAGTCAAAAGGTACACGTTTTTTGAAAAGAGGACCAATGGTAATAGAAGTAAATATTTACCCACAAAGAAATCTTTGGCTGGGATATTATAAAATCTACTTTTACCAAAATATTATGAATAATTGAATCTTTACTGCTTAAGAGAAATTCCGTAACTTTAGATTGAGATCAAGAGAATGATTGACGACTTTAATGTTGATTAGAATATAATTTCAAAAGTTAGACCCAAATCTATAATAAATTTAAATGTTTTGAGTTGATCTGATTTTTTTATGCTTTGGAAGGTTATTTTTATTTCATCGCCAACTATATAATCCTTATGATTTATGCAATATTAGGGGAGTCTTTTGCTAAGAAAGTTAGTTGATGTAATGTTTACCAAATTCTCATTAGCCTAAAACCTAAATGGCACGTTCTGCGTGTTTTCAGCATATTTAATATAAGTTTTGACCTGAACTTTTTTATTGGAATGTCTACAGTTTGATTATATATCGGCCTGATAAAACAGACATTTTTTGTTTGAGCACATGATCCTTATTTAAAGAAACACCTAATTATGTAATTACATGGAGAGTTTTAAGTCATTCCAACTTTTCAGGTGAAAAATATAGTATACATGCTTCACAAGGGTGGAAGAGCTAATAACATGTTTATCAGAGAGGCAATGTTTTATTTACAATTAATATATTTGAGCACCTTAGATAAAATGTCTTTTGTTAAATAAGCTTCGAGAGTTGATAATGAAGATAAATCTTCACTTGAGTAACATGTATCAAATAAATACCATCATTTCAGAAATGTTAAAGTTAACTCTCTTATAATTGGAAAGCTGTGAACTAATTCGTTTGAAATAGTTCTTTTGCGCTAATACATAAACAAAACAAAAATCCTTTCAACCTTTCATTGTCATGAAACAAATTCTTCCGTTTTAATTGTGAAATCCATTAAATTTTATTAAATGTGCTTATATTTTTTTAAAAAAAGATTTTTATTTATTTATATGAAAGAAAGAGAGAACACAAGTGGAGGGGGAGTGTGCAGAGGGAGAGGGAGAAGCAGGCTCCCCATTGAGCAGGGAGCTCAATGTGGGACTCGATCCCAGGACCCTGAGCCGAAGGCAGATGCTTAACCGACTGAGCCACCCAGGCGCCCCTAAATGTGTTTACATTTAAGTGCATTTAATCTCTTTCAGTCAACGCATGTCAGAAAAATGATATATTTATTTAAAAAAATATTTTAAGTGGTTATACAGTGTTTTCTTACTACCAGTGAGATTCACTAATTTTCATGGTGATTTCTAAATGTTCTTATGTTTAAATTTTCGTCACACTAGTTCAAGTCTATAGCTAACTCCTAATATTCAGAAACTGATTTTGCAGGTTCAGGATTATTCAACCTCTCTGGCACAACACCTTGTCTCTTGTGATTACTGTGGTCTTTAGCTGTCTGTCCATCCATTCATTTGATCATCGTTCTGCAGTATTTACACTGTTCCTACTGTGTGCTGGGTACCATGCCACGCTGTAGACACATTCGTACTCAAGACAGACTTATTTCTTCTCTCGTGGCTCTTTCATCTAGACATAAACAAGCGATTTCACAAATGATTATTTAATCTCATTAGGATAGAAGGGGCACAGTGTTCTGAAAATATTTTATGGGAAGAAGTGACTAGCCTTGGGGAGAATGTATGGGTGGGGTCGGGCAGCATCCCAGAGGACCGGCACTGACATTTCAACTTGAAGGGTGATGGTTGTTGGCCCAAAGAAGGGGGATAATCCATTAGCATTCCTGGCACAGGGAACAGTATATGCAAAAGTACAGAAATGGAAAGGAGATTAACAGTCACTGTATAGAAATGCCAGAATGGGGACGGGGACTATAGGTGAGGCCAAGAAACTTGATAGTGGCCTATTGCTTACACCACCTGTCAGAAGGACAAGACCTGTCAGAAGGACAAGACCTGTCAGAAGGACAAGACCTGAAGTGACTTGAGTGTCAGCTCACAGTATTTCTCACCACGGCTCTCAGAAAGCTTGGAGGAGGGAGAGGAAAGGAAGGAAACTAACAGGTACGTTTTGTCTCTTTTTTCACAAGGCAGAGACAACTATTCTGAAACTTTCACTTTCTCCTCCTGTGGCATTGGGTTTCAAACCCCTCCAGTCTCATTCTTTCTCCCTACTCCGTTGTGTTGTGAGAAGTCTCTGTTATGGAGAAAATACATAGAAGATGCTTTGAACAGTTCTAGGTAATCTTGTGAATGG
The DNA here is from genome assembly GCF_017311325.1 of Ursus maritimus. Classification (NCBI taxonomy): domain Eukaryota; kingdom Metazoa; phylum Chordata; class Mammalia; order Carnivora; family Ursidae; genus Ursus; species Ursus maritimus. The sequence continues at coordinate 98,397,477 of NW_024424452.1, forward strand.
ATTGTACTTATCTCTCTTCCCTTCATGGTTTCCTCTTGTTACCTCCCTCTCCTTTCTCGGTGTCCACCTCTGCTTTCTAGTGCCTGGACCTCCGATAGAATCATCTCTATACTACGCATCTTGGCCTGACATTCCCACAGAAATTTCCTACCCTCAAATGGTTGAGAATGTTTTAAAGCAACAGTGATCACCTCTTGTTTGCTTCCAGGACACATTTAATGGGTGTAACTTGAATGCATGACATATGTACCCAGGTGAGGGAGGCTTCACAGTAGAGTCAATTTCCAGTGTACTCACTATAACCTAGTTTCTTGGTTTATAGAATTTCTACAAGTATCTGTGAACATTTAAAATGCACATTCTCCCAGCAATTCCATTTTTAAGGAGTTATCTTTCAGAAATGCTCCCACATGTGCCCAAGGATATATATGTTGGGATATTAATTACAACCTTTTTTGTAATTGTAAACATCACAAACAAATGAAATGTCTAGCAACAAGGGACTGAGTACATTTTTACAATTATCTAACTACTTATCTACATTCATGATTTTCTTTGGAAATGTCTGTGGGTTTTGAGTTGAAGGAACAGCAAAACGGGACCTTTGTGTTTTATTCCATAGTTATAAGTTTGATTTTTTTTTCCCAGTGAGTGTGCATTAGTTTTACAATAAAAGTCAATAAAAAGCTCTTGTTCCTCCAAAATGGTGACAGTTCAGGCATTTAGATAAGCCAGGAAGAGATGTATGTTCGGAGTAAGGGCCCACCCAGGCACCCCTTGTCTTACCCGATGGGGCAGTCACCTACTTGGCTCACGTATAAGACTATCCCTGGCCAGTGATATTATATGAGGAAAAACAGAAACGGGAGTGAAATACTCAGTAAGCCTCTCACCTGTGGTGTTGAAATTATGGCTGCCTAGACAAAGACTCCCTCTAATGGCCTTGCCTGTGTCTCCATATGTGAGAAATAAGACCAGTCTCTATGGATTCTTATCACTGAAATGCAGACTAATAAGATTTTAGGTTCCTTAGTCTAGTGAACTACATGAAACTTGGCCCAGTAGCCCTGGGAAAAGGGTCTGCAGAGTGAACTTTGTTATTTGGGAGAGGGCTAGTACTGGGTAGAATGGTCCAGCCTTAATATTTCCTTGAAAAATGATTTTTATTTTTATTAAATTTTTATTTTATTAGTTATTTAATTTTTATTAAAACAAAACAAAAACCATTATTCTTATTGGTTTTAAAAGGCCAGTGTGAATTAGTTTCAGGAGCACTGGGAAGCCCTTCCTAGAGCCCCAGTGGGCTGGGACCCTTATATGAGTCTGCCTCCTTCATTTCATGGTAAGCTTCTTAAAGGGAGAAAATTCTGCATTCTCCTTTTGGTCTCTGTTCCTGCACCCGACACACCACAACACACAATAAAATACCCTGAACTTATTAAAATCCTCTATTCTAATTTAGCCTAGAAAAGATTGGAAGTATGGGTAAAATAATCTGGCCAATGTGGTAAAGTCGAAAGCATGAAGTGTTGCCCTCCTTCAGAGCCAGGGTCAGAGCCTACTTACGACGTTCACTAGTTGTATGTTCTTGGACACATCAAGCCCTCTGAGACACTGTTTCCTCAGATGTGAGGTGAGGATATTAATAACTCACAGGGTTGGGCTATCAGAGATAATATATATAAAGGACCTGGGACCTACTAGCAGTTTAATAAATGGAAATTGTCACAGGGCACTGAGTTGTGGGACAGAGAGACATCATAAGCTATAGTTGAACTCCCAACGTGCCTCAAGTTCCTAACACAGGTCCGGCCACTTCTGCCAGCGTCCTCCATTACATGGTTGGTAGAGCGCTGCTTTATTTAAATCAGCCATTACGGCTTGCTACTGAAATTGTGATTTGTGGCAGGGCATAGGGAGTCAGATGGAACAGGTAGGTCTGGTGTCGCAGCATGATTATTAAATCTTAGGAGATGATAAAACCTCGAGGGGATTCTTTTCGTCCAAGGTATGATCTCCATCACCAGGCATCCCCCTGTCCGCCATGGCTCCAGATCTCCAAGGGACATCAAACGCATGCCAATTTTATGAGCATCTGAGTGGAGAATGACCTTTTGGTGCAACAGAAACATTAAAGGAGATTATAGGGCCAAATCCTCAGAGCAGCTACCCTCTGAAGTCCCTAGTCTGCAAAATGGCAAAGCGGCTGGAAAGTTGCCAGGAGAACCCCACTGAAGCAAGGGGCATGAATAAATAATAGTTATGGGCAGGCCTTCTTCCTTTGTTTGAGCTCTTCGGGGCAAAGACAGCAGCACTGATTACAGTGGCTTTTACACTTCTTTTACTTTTTAAAATGATTTTGTTCTACTTCTTTTTAACTCCTTTCATATATTACCTTTTATTTTCCCATGGCTCTATTGTTTTTAATTTCCCCATTTTTATCTTTGTTGCTCATTTTCTCCTGTTTAAACATTTCCCTTTGGTCCTGAGTAAAGCTTCACTCTGTTTATCAGGGTATCCACTGGTTCACCTTTGTCGTCATCTCCCTTCACCCTTATTGTGACCTCAAATGTTCCTTGTGTTTAATGCTTTCCTGACCCCAAATTACACTTTCCTCCCCTCACCCACCTCCTCCCTTTTATTTTCCATTTTAACAGTCTTATTGAAGTAAAATTCATGTGGTGAATGGAAAAGCTCCTTGCTGAACCACACTCATTCTTTATTTCCCAACTCCTGTTCGTGAACTGTCTCACTCACGTAGTCTGAAGATATCAATCCTGCACCCAGAAGTAACGTACGTTTGCACAGTCAGGGTGTAACGAGCCTCAGGAGCAAGGAGACCCTATAAATGTGAGAATGTAAAACTATTTCGGGGTGGTCTGAAATGCCTGTGCGCGGCTCCATGACTAGACATTTCCCTCATGTTTGTGAATTCTAGGTGATTCGTCATCTAACCCCCTATGTTCTTTTCAACATCTTAAAAATAAAAGACCATGCAATTTTCTTAAAATCTTGATAAACCTGCCATTGCTTGTCTTTACCTTCGAGAGTTCAAAGGGCAGTTCCGTCCCTTAAAGTTGAAGTAGACTATGTCCTCGGACAGCTTCTCAGTGTGACGCTCGCCCTGGGAGAGGCTAGTGTTTACTGCCTTGTTTCCAATTAACCTTGGGGTTTTGCGGCATCCCTCATGCCTGCCAAGCAGATTAGGCCTTAGTGGTGGTATGAAAGTCTGCCAATGCCAATGTTTTGCATAACAAACTTGTGTTGGCTCAGGGGGAGGACCCCCACACCCCTGCCCAAGCAGACAACATGTTTCAGCAGAACATATGTGCCCGAGTGCACGGGCTTGCACACGTGCACACACATGCACACATGGAGCGTCTACTCTGCACAAGTCCCTCACAATTATCAGAAAATTCTGCTCAGTAGATATGATTCATTTTGACGATGAGGCTTGAGTAAGTGAATAAAAGGACCTTTTTTACTTAGCTGAGTATTTAAAAATTCCCACCTGGACCCCTAGATATTCGTGCAGACCTAAGCACAAAGAACAGAAACTCGTCAGCCAGAACTGCAGGGTGCATTTCAAGCCCAGGTTCTCAGAATTAGAAAGAGGCTTGAAGATTGCCCTGGTTAGCCCCTGTCTGGTGCTGGACTCCCCTCCCCCCGGCAGGGTCTCCCGGAAGCCCTCCTGATGCTGTGAATGCTGCCAGGGAGTGAGAACTCGCTGTGTTACAGTTTGGACACCGTTTCAATCCACTAGCTGGTTCCTAAACTTTCCTTTGGTAGCAGCTCATTTTTTATCCTTCGGCTTTCTCTGGGGAGGAAAGACTGAGGTTTGAAGGTCTCCAGGCATGCTTTTTTTGTTTCTCCTCCTTTGTATTCCTCTAGACTTACATGTGTGGTGATGAGGGGAAGGGACTAGAACTGGCTATGTTGTGCAGCCACTGTGGAAAACAGTATAGAAGTTCCTTAAAAAAATTAAAAATAGACCCACCATATAATCCAGCAATTCCACTTCTAGAAATATATCCGAAGGAAATGAAAACACCAGCTCAAAAAGATACATGCACCCCATAACTCATAGCAGCGTTATTTACAACAGCCAAGATATGGAAGCACCTGTGTCCACTGATGGATGAATGGATAAAGAAGTGGTGGATATATATTTATATGCAATAAAATATTATTTAGCCATAAAGCAAGGAAATCCTACCATTTGCAACACAGATGGGTGTGAAGGCATCACGCTGGGGAAATAAGCCAGACAGAGAAAGGCAAACACAGTACTACTCGTGTGTGGAATCTAACAACAACAACAAAATCATATTACATTCGTAGAAAAAGAGATCCAACTTGTGGTGACCAGAGGGCCGGGGGTTGGGAGAAGATGGAATTGGAGCAAGGTGGCCAAAAGGTAGAAACTTCCAGTTATAAGTAAGTACTAGGATGGAAGGTACAATATGATGACCGTAGCTAACACTGCTGTGTGCTGGACAGGAAAGGTGCTCAGAGAGAACAAACCCTGAGAGTTCTCATCACAAGGAGAAATTTTTTTCCTTTCCTTTGTGTTAACTATACAAGAGGATGAATGTTAACTAAACCCATGTGATAACCATTTCACCACTGAGGTCGGGGAAGCCATCATACTGTACACCTTAAACTTATACGTGCTATATGTCGATTATTTCTCGGTAGAACTGGAAGAACAAAAATAAAGAACTGCCTTCCTCGTGCCCCGTCAGTTTAGTGCGTCGGTGAAGAAAGGGTTCCTTTTTTTTTTGTGGGGATCACAGAGTTTTCTGGGGTGGGTGGGAGAGTCTGTTTTCCCCTTGGCTACGTGGGGCCACTGCTTTCCTTTCCTCCGTGGGGACCAGCTCAGCTCTTACTTTAGGCTTCATTTTCAGAATATGTTTAGCTAATGGCCCTTCTCATGCCATCTTCCAAAAGGGGTATATGGAGGTGAGATTTTCACATATGCGGTATCATGCATTCTGAATAACACAAACAGCTCCTTTATATGTATCTGATACACAAAACCCATGCTCGTGAACAAAATATCCACAGAATATTCTGCATCCACAGAAACAGAGTTAGAGTGGGTTCACTGTGCAATACGTAGTTAGAAGGTTGGGGATTGGAGGCCCTGGTGAGCTGGGGTTTCCCTCAATTCTCTCTTCCACATTTACCACCTCTCAAGTCTGCCTATTTAGATAGCTGGTTGAAAATTCATTTTTATATTGAGCTGAAATTTATCTTTGTGAATTTTCCAACTTTCCATCTATTTAGGTTTATACAGAGTAAGTTTAATCCATCTTGCAAAGCCTAACAAATAATTGAAGACAATGGCCGTGTTCCCTACTTCTATTCTTTTTCAGGTAAAACAACCTTAGGCCCTTCCATCTTCTTATGATATAATTTTGAGTCACTTTGACTATCGGGTCCCCCTTCTCTCTGTGTACTCTTGTTCGACTATATTTCTCTTTATCAATTGTGGCAGCTGCACCTCGGTTGACATTATAGGTGTTTCCTATTGCGGGATGTGGCCTCTTCTAGATACTGGGTTGACTTAAAAACGATTTATTGCTTCCTACTGAACATTGAGGACACACATAACATATTCCCCTATTCTACCCTCATAAAAGTGGTTTGGGGTGTTCAAACCCAGGATCCTATTTCATGCTGGGAAATTTCACTTTCCTGGATGAAAGCCATCATTTCAACTTAAGAAGTTCCTTTTGAATCATGACTTAATAATTCAAGGAACTGACGATTACTTTTAGCCACAAATTTGACAGGCATACAGTCTAGATCTTCACCCAGATCATCAAAGGTGACGATGAGTGAAGCAGGGACAAGAACACTATGACCCTGGGAACCTACTTTGAGACTGACATGGGCACAGTACTATTCAGTGTCCTTGGTATATGATAGTTTAACCCGTTAGCTTCTTGCATCCAATCCATATTGGAGCCACATCTTTCTCTCAAGGGTGTCATCTAAGCCACAACAAATGTAGTACTTCAATACTAAATATCTGCCAGACTGTGAAGTCTGTGACGGCAAGAAATATGTGCTAATCATCTTTGTATCCATAAAGACCAGCAAATTTTCTGACATACAGTACATACTTAATAAATTATCATTCAAAAATGTGATGAGAAAGACCATTCAAAAATGTGATGAGAAAGACACTGCTAGAGTCTATGAAGAAGTCAAAGAAATTTAAGACACAACCTCTGTCTTGAGGAATCCGAGGAAGGTAAGTCTTATGCACGAATATTGCATTCTCCAAGCTACCATGTAAGTACGTAACACACGGATCAGGTAATACAATCAATGGAGAGAGAGAGCACTTGGGGTGATTACAGTGTCAGAAAGGCTTTCAGAGGAAGAGAATTAGAGGAAATTAAACTTGGCCAACTAAAAATTCCATTCCAGTTCTAAAAATTCTGTAATTCTTGACTACAAAAATGCCTAGGAATAAAAGAGGGGGAAAAACACACCATCTAGATGGGAAGAGAATGGGTAAAAACACATTGAAAGGCAAGCACAAGTTGTCAAGTGGATGTTAAGTGATTATACTTGATAACTTCCATTCCTCTGAATGATCAGGGAATAGATTTCTTCCTTTGTACCAAGAGCAGGGGAGATTCCCTCGGGATCCACTTATTACTGTTTTTTAGGTTTTGACTTGGTCCTTCTCATGGTTACAACAACAGTGGGGTGCGTGTATTCTGAGCCTCTCTAAGTCAATAATAGGTCCTAGAATTCTAACTTGGGTAGAGTTTAAGAAGTAATCTCTACCTCCCTCATTTTACGGATGAGGTAGCTGAGAACAAGAAAAGTTAAGGGGTTGTTCCAGTTCACTCTGGACCTACACAGCCTGAGTTAGGCTCACATGTTTGAATTCCTACTCTTACCACCCGCAGTAGGAACTTCATCACAGAATTTCTTAGAGAACTGAAGTATAATGTCCAGGTTACCGCTGGTACATTGGGAAAGGAATATTATTCTCAAGTATCAATCCATTCACGTGGAAGAAATGTCTTTAAAAAATAATTTCCCACAGTACTGAAAAATTTAGGGGCTCAGAAAATGTTTGAAGAATGGAAATTGATCGAGTGGGAGCTGGTCAGTGCATCTCTTGAAGAAGACAGACCACCAAACACATTGTCTAGTCCTTGGCCCTTGAAGCTGGGGAAGAGCAAGGGAAGAGATTCAAAAGGAAAATCAAAACAGCATAGGTTGTTCTTTACCTCATTCGATCAAGCAATGTTTTCTGAGAAAGATAGTCAGATGGCCTTATTTCTTCGTAAGAGTTGGGAAGGCTGGAAGGAAGTCAATGGAGTGTGTAGCGGTAGTTGCCATGATGACAGCCTGGAGAAGGTATCAGCTCTGAGGCTGGACCTACCGGAAGAGCCGTGAAACCCTCACAGGGTTTTAGAAAATGATTTCTATTCACACGCATCTGAGACACATTGTTCTCTGTCACATCAGTGGTGCACTTTGCCTCTCTGTTTCCTAAGTGTTCCTTCATTTCAGTCCACGTATTTCTGAGACAACACAGCGGCAGCCACATTTAGAAAAGGGGGTGCATTCACTTCTCCACACCTCAAATATCTTAGTCATGGAAGGCACTTGCATTTATAAATTAAAAATTTCCTACAAGGCTTCTGCTTCCACAGTAGAATCTTGCTTTAAGGTCATAGTAAAAATCTATGCTTGACATCAAACCTTCTAATTGTTTTCATAAAGGCATCTAAAATTTGTTTCGTCTACTCTTATTAGCGTGGACACACAACTTCATTCCCGGTTATTGCCAGCCACGGGCTAAATCTCAGACTGGAAGCTCGGCTCTGTAATTAAAGGAGGACCTCACTTCGGTCGCAAAGTCAGCAGAGGCCCCACCGGGCAGGCCCACCAGCTGCGGATTTGCTAACCCGGAGAGCGACCGTGATTGTGACGCACGGAATTTCTCCCAGTCATTCCCATCTTATTAATGCTTCGGTGCAGCATAAAGCTTCATTCATTATTCATAATAATCCAGTCAGAGGGCACTCAGAGACCTGATAAATTCTCACCTAAGTGACAACGGCTGACAGGGCCTAGGGTTTTATAGCCCTTCTCCTGCCATAGCAAGGTGCTGTGGGCAAAGGTCCAGAATGATCCTCCACTAATGACCAGTGTGATATACGAGCAGCTGCTGATTTCTTGACACCAAGGCTCCTCGGCTGAGGCTCCCACCTGCGAGCTGTGAGCCGGAGATGAATATCTGTCAGACTGTAAACCGCAGGAACAGACCGCAGCACGGTGTATTCTCGGGCACGAACAGGTTAATTCTGAGAGTGGGAACATAAGCATCGAGCCTGAGAAGAAAACAAGAATAACCACCAGCTCAAATCCCACAATGGAACTGGTGTAAATTTGGGATTGTGTCATGGGGCCGCCCGACAGAGGGTCTCAGTCCTGTAAACTCTACTTTGTGGCACCCAGAGGGCTGAAGCATCATGATTTTTAAGTTCTGATAAACTGGTTTATAAAAATCAATAATGAGATTTGAAAGAACATTGACTGCAATCTTCATGAAGGGTACGAAGTTTGGACCATTTTGTTAGTTTTAAAAGCCATCTTTGGGGGCGCCTGGTTGGCTCAGTCGTTGAGCGTCTGCCTTCCGCTCAGGGCGTGATCCTGGCGTTCTGGGATCGAGCCCCACATCAGGCTCCTCCGCAGGGAGCCTGCTTCTTCCTCTCCCACCCCGCCCCTGCTGTGTTCCCTCTCTCGCTGGCTGGCTCTCTCTCTCTGTCAAATAAATAAATAAAATCTTAGAAAAAAAATAAAAGCCATTTTTGCTATCACAGGATGTGAGAGAAAGGCATTTATTTATTTATTTATTTATTTATTTTTACAAGCCAGTCCTACTTTCTTAAAAGTGCATATATTATCTTCCTCTCAGTGTTGCAAATTCCAATTAGGCCTGGGTGTGGCTGTTAGCATTTCCCCTCAGCTTTTTGGATTGAGTGATGACCACTGTGAACTTTCTCTTAATTTACATTTTTTTTCTTTTTCTTTTTACATTATGTGTGTGTGTTTGGCATTATGTGTAGATTTTAAAACTTCTGGAGATTTTTCTTGACTCAAAAAAGTAATGGAAGAAAGTGACTTGTGGAAAGTCAGGGCCTTAATAAGCTTCTCTTTGATTCTGGCTGGTCAAGATGCATGTATATTTCTACCATACTAATACACACACACACACACACACACACACACACCTAAAAGGAACTGTTCATAGGAACAACTCAGCTCTATTCATCACACTTTTGTAAGAAGGGTATTTTTCTCAATACCCTGTCCTGCCTTCTCACCCACTTCTCTCTGGAGAAGAGAGCAAACTGGTCAATTTGGGGGGTGAAAGCAGCCATGCATTACTCAGCCCTGCCTTCTTCTCTCCTTCTAGGAGGCCTCCTTTCTCTGCAAGCTGCTGTCTCCTCTGGTCTTCCATGTGGAATGTCTTGCAGAGCACAGGCCCTGCACCTGTCAGAGGCTCGAGCCTGGGCAGGCGAGCTCTGGATCGGCAAGCCTCAGACTGCTGCGGAGCTAACCACCTCTTCTGCCTCCGTTTCCATCTATAATAAAGCTGCTATTTTTATTTCATTGTGCATTACTGTTTGTCTACTGTTGCGCTGACTTAGAATTCAAGGGGGAAGCTGGTAATATTATTTATTGTTTCCCCTTTAAACCCTAACAGCATCTATATTAATAATAAGCATTTACAGAAAATTGGGGAGGTACAGGGCAGAATATATGAGACATAATTCTGTCCATTGAACTGATAATCTAGATTTATCACCACAGCAGCATCTTCTTGATAATTGGTTAGCACGTGCACTTGGACGTAAATGTTACTTCAATTAGGGTAACTGGAACTCGCCAGGAAAGCAACTGAATTTCAAAGGAAATTTCTTACCTGAAGAATAAAATATGTCTCTAGTCCTCTGTGCAGCATTCTGAATGTCGTTTTTTCTACTCGTCTATAATCTTCATGAGTCAGACACAGTTTCCATTGTATTCTTGATTCTACTTATCTAGTGAAGGCTTATTTTCTGGTTATGTTTATACTGTACCTTACTTGGAAATAAGAACCAGTGTGAAAAATACCCCCAAACCACAAAAACAACAAAATGGTTGAAAACTCTTTGAATTCTAGTGCCAAGGAAGAGGTTTCTTTTTTCTTTTTTCTCTATGGTTAACATGTGCATTGCTAGACACATAGAAAACCTCTTAAAAATAAATTTTTATTTTTATTATTTTTATTTTATTACTATCATTTTTTTTTAGTTTTAGAGGTCACTATCTAAGGGAACATCTATATTCTACCTCCTCTTTTTCTCTTTGCTTATAATAGTCTCTGCAAAGCTACTTGGAGTCATCAGTTCCTTTCCCCTTCTCTGCTCCAACAGTAAAGAAATAGAATCTATTTCCTCCCCATTTCAATCTGGGATGGTCTTGTGGCTTTCTTTGACCCTAGGATGTGGCAAAAGGAAGTCTGTGCCTGTTCTGGGATTAGACTTTAAAGCAGACTGACAGCTTTCACCTCCTTACTCTTAGAAGCCATCCGTGTAAGTGCCAGAAAGAGCCTGAGACCACCATATTGTGAGGAAGTCCAAGCTAGCCCTGTGGCGAGGTCACAGGAGGAAACACTGAGATACTTGTCATGTGAAGGAAGCCTTCTTGGATTTTTCAACCCAGCCTGTTGATCAGCTGAATGCAACAGAGTAACTCCAGCTGACATTAAATGGAACAGAACTTTCTTTGTCAGCCCAGTCAAGCCTCAGAGTTATGGGCTATTTTTAGAAATCATTGTTATTTTAATTTCCTACGTTATGGGATTTCTTTCTTCTTTCTTTCTTTCTTTCTTTCTTTCTTTCTTTCTTTCTTTCTTTCTTCCTTCCTTCCTTCCTTCCTTCATTCCTTCCTTCCTTCCTTCCTTCCTTCCCTTCTTTTTTAACACAGAAAGAGAGAGCTAAATCACCCCTAGCTTATGCCTACTCTGCCTTTAAAACCAAACTTCAGTTCCAACTGCTACACAAAACATTTCCTCGATCACTTGATCAGTCCAGACGAAGGAGTGCTTCTTGACATGTCATCCCATCTTCTGTTAATATGCCTTACTTGACATTATTTGCTGCAAAGGTTAAGTTACTTTTCAATGTGTTGAAGTTTTAAGCCACTAACTAGTATATACACTTGCTGAAGGCAAGAACTGTTTATGCCCCTCTTTATGCCCTCTTTAAAGCCTAACCAGGAGTTTGTGTAACGAAGGTGTTCAGGAAACATTAGTTATCAATCATTGATTACTGAAACTATTTTATAATTTTTTCCATCTAAAAAGGATCTCCTTGGGACACCTGGGTGGCTCAGTTGGTTGAGCATCAAACTCTTGACTTCTTGATCTCAGGGTCATGACATTGAGCCCCACATGGGACTTGGTGTTCCGTGGGGAGTCTGTTTGAGACTTTCTCCCTCTGCCCCTCTCCCCTGCCCTCTCTCTCTCTCAAATAAATAAATGAATTAAATCTTTTAAAAAAATAAAATGAAAAGGATCTCATTGACTGTTTATCACAATTATTGATAAGAAATGTGAGAATAAGTATTCTGACCATCTCCTTTCTTCCCCCTCTAATCCAAAGTTCCAAGATATCAGCACATTTAATTAAAACTATTTTTAAGCTCACTCAGATCTTAGTCTCAATATACACTTGTCCTTAAGCATTTTCAAAGATTTTGTCTGACACTTTTGTGTCTACTTGTTGTTTTTTAATACTAAAAAAAAAAAAAGACTAAACAATTCTCTAGAGAGATGAGACTATTTAAAGTCTAAAGGAATATTCTTGACAAGAATATTTTACCGCTTTTTTCGAAAGATAAACAATGAAGCACTACAATAGAGAAATCACTGATTTCTTCTACGAGATTCTCTGTAGATTCATGTTTTGTATGAAATTCTGGAGACTGCTGGCCCTTTGGTGGAGGAAGGAAACAACACATTGTTGGTGCACATGTGTTTTAATTCCCTAAGAATTTTTATAGACTCTATGTCCTGCAGGGCCCGAATAGACACATTAAACAGGGAAAATTCTCTTTCTCATTCTGTCCTCTTCCCTCGTTTATTAGGCTAATTAATTTATTTTAATAAAGAAAACTGCATTCTTGTTCAGTCGGAGCCCCAGGCCCTCAGGGCTGGGAATTCTTGTTTTCAGCTGTTTCCTTTAGATTTTTCTGGCATGGCAGCAGCAACCCTTTGGTTTTTTTCTGAGCAGGAGGGAAAAGTGTCTTATGTGCAGAAATTCTATCCCTTCACAAAGTAAGTAGAAAAAAAAAAAAAGCATGCCCCTACTCTGGAAGTAATGGCTAAAAATGTTTTAGTAAGGAATTTTACTGGGAATTTCTTGAGAGAAGGTGTTGCTCTTTCTATCTTGGAGTTAGCCTTATGTAGCAGTTGATGTAGTTTGGAGAGAAATACCTTTGCACAGAAGCTAAATAAAGCTGTGAAGCAGGGTCATTCTGTCTTTCTCAAACCTGAAGGATAACAATTACGAATGAGGACTCCGACCAACCAACCAGACACTTGAGTGGCAAATGGGTTGCTTTCTAGACACCTGTCACTGCTTGGATGGGTTCTTATGCTTGATTAGGGGTTGAAAATGGCATGAGTATGCTGTGATACGTAGCCCAGCCTCATCACAAGGCAACTTCAGTTTGCTGGGTTTTCTCCTTGCCTTGTTTATTAGTCTCCAACTTGCCCGGCTCATCATCGGCAGTCTTTTGTGGATACTGAGTGGACACGGACTTCCTTCCATTTCAAATCCGGTAACACAAAAAGATAAAAATAATAGAAACATTTCTTTTTGAAAGTCCCTAGGCAGGCCTGCAGGTGAGAAGGTGCTGGTTTCATTTTACTTTATCAAATCAACTGCAGTATCTGCCCATAAATCCAAGCTTGAGTTCCTTCCGTGGCAGGTCATAAGTACAGGGGTTCACACTTGGTGTTTGTGGATGGGGTCACTTTCTCAGCAAATTCTCATTTTCCCAGTCCTTGCCTTGGGCTAATAGTTAGTTACAAAGCTCAATCTCAAAAATGTCAAACCTAATGAAAAGAAAGAGGAATCATAAAAGAGAAAGATGGCTGCAGTTACCACCCTGGGTTCCTCTCACTCAGGCTTTGCAGATCCATCAACCAGTTAGAAGGGCAGGCTACTGCCTCTATAGCTCTGGCTACCATTGCCTCCCTAGTATCACTGGGGTACTATTCGTCAAAGAACACTTCTGGAAGAACAATATAGCAAGACCTGGTTGCTGAGTAGCAAAAGAAATTGAGCCCTGTTTCCACATTCTTCAGTCTATTCACTGCAGCATTGATGTCAATCATGAGTGTTAAAAGCTGTGAACTTTTCATTTATAGAGCAGATGGCCTTTTTCTCCTTTTTCACCTGGTAGGCCGGGATCCCTGGATTTAAAGGAAGGCTAATGCAGTAGGATGAGGGGAAGGATTACAAGGGTCTGTTAGAGTTTTAGGTAGCTATCCAACCTTTCTAACCCAGATTTTGCCATGGCGGGGAAGCTAATACCCACAGAGAGCATGCAATGGTGCAGATCTCTGGGGCTTAAAGGAAATTAGCTAAGTTGCCTCTGATAAGAAGATAACAGGGGAATACAAGATTCTTCTCCCTCCCTCCCTTGTTTCCTTCCTCCTTCCTTTCTTCCTACCTTCCCTCCCTTCCTTCCTTCTTTCTTTCCATCTTTCCTTCCTTCTGTCTGATACATATCTTCTGAACATCTATTATGCACCAAGCATAGTACTATGTATGTGGTCTCTAACAGGAAAATAAAGGCAGTCCTTGCCCTCATGGAGCTTACATTTTAGTTGGGAGGACATATTTAAGAAAATATTCACAAGTACATGGAGAACTATTACCGTGGGAAGAGGAATAGAACATGGTGCTATGCAGGCATATAATAAATTAGTGAAGTGACCTACCTGTAGCTCCTGAGAACTGTCACCAGGACCTGCCTGTAGGTGTCCAGTCTTTTAGAATCTCAAAGTCATGCCTAGAAGTGGGATTTGGTAGAGAAGATTGTGTGCTCACTGGTAAAATTCAGAGTAGAATACCTACTGGAAGGGTCTCTGTTGCTCTCATGGAATCTTGATTTACTTTCTACCTGACATTTGATCCCTAATCTCAAGATGTTCAAAACAAATATCATCAAAAAAATTCATCCCTGGAGACCACGCCTTTTCGAAACAATAGAATTGGGAGATAACAATTATTTGGCAAATGTAATCAGTGGTAAAGAACAGACATACATTATAGGGGTTAATAATAATGCTAAATTATGACAAAATAGGGGCTTGGGAAACCTAATTTATTCAGCTAATCTCAACTTTCTTCTATACTTCTGGTTAAGTAGACACAATCCCAAAAGGCTGTTAGTAGCTTTCGGGAGTATATTAATCATTCTTTCATACTCACATTAGGAAAGAAAAGATAGAAGAAAATATTTTTTAATATGACAGCTGAGGTAAGCATTGTCCTTTTCATAATGCTTCTTTACATGAGTACACCTGGTGGTGGTCAGGTGGCTATCTCCTGGAGGCTCAGTGTAGGCAGGTGAAGATTCCAGGGGACCTGCTGACTTGTGACTTAGACTCAGAATCCTCTCTTGGGCATTTGCAATATTTTTTTCATTCAATGAACAAATTACTGAGCATGTTGTATGTTGCATGTACAGTACTAGATTCTGGAAACACGGAAGTCAACAAAACAGGCATGACCCCTGCACTTATGTAGTTATATTCTAGTAAGACCATTAACAAAATCAATAATAAACTGTATAATGTGTTAAATTTGGACTGTCAGGAAATAATGCTCCATGAGTATTTTCATATTTCTGTACTCTCAGGGCATTCTTAGCAAAAATTACTAGTAACCTGGCTCAAAAGCATGGTGGAATAGCAGCTATGAAGATGGAGACTTCTGGAGAGATAGTGAACCACAAATCTTCTCACCTTGAGGCCACTGATTTATATTCTTTGGACAATGAAACCCACCTGGACCCATTCGCTTATCCTTTAGGATAGTATAAACTTAAGAATCTTCCCTCTTGCTCTCCACAGAGGTCTTGTTTGCATTGCAGGGCAGAGTTTGCTGTCTCTCCATTTCTGAAGGGGAAGAGGGGGCAGTTGAACCTGTTGCCCTATAAGCTCCAATTTTTCTAATCCCTGACTTCCTCGATGGAACAAACCCCAATATACATGAGATGACATAAGGACTTGAGCATGTCTCCCTGTGGGGAACAAACCCAACAACTTCTGTGAGTGTAGTGGGTAGAATGCTATGTCCTAAACTGCTAGATTCACATCCTAATCCTGGGATCCCTGAATATTACCTTGTATGGAAAGAGATGTGATTAAATTAAGGATCTTGACAGGAGGAGTTTGTCCTGGATTACCTGGATGGGCCCCAAAGCAGTCACATGTATCCTTCCAAGAAAGAGGCAGAAGGAATGTAGAGACAGCTGCACAGAAAAGAGCAGGAGGCAATGTGACCTGGAAGCAGAGATACAGTGACCTGGTTGCAGAAGAAGAATGCCTGGAGCCATCGGAAGCTGAAAGAAGCAGATCACCCATTCTCCCCCAGAACTTTCAGAGGGATTGTGACCCTGCCAACACCTCCAGCTTGGATTCATGTCCTTCAAACTGTGAGAGAATAAAATTCTATTGCTTTAAGTTAACAAATTTATCGTAATTTGTTATGGGAACTGCAAGGCAACACATATCGTAAGTAAATTTTGTCTTGAATCCAGAGTCTCATTATTCTGTTAGTGTGTGTATAAATCTGTACACATGCACACAATTATATGCATACTATGTGTGTGTGTGTGTGTTCTGTGAAAATAGGTTAACATCTCAGATCATTCTTACTTTTGGAATTAATATTGGCAAACTATGAAAAATAATAAAGCAAGGAAAGAGACTAGGGTTGGTGGGGGTTATAATTTTTAAGCAGGGTGGTCACATAGGACCTTCTTGGGGAGATGACAGAGTGCTGAGGAGTTTGTGTGCACTTCCAGTAGGTGGCATCATGCCACGTTTCCCTGATGCCAGAGCATGTGCGTTCCAATTCTGGCCCCATGCCAGCAGATGCATGGTCTCCAGTCTCTTGCATCCTTTGTCCTCAAACTCTTGGTCCTACGAGCAAATCCTATTTTCTAAATCTTTCAGAAATGGAGAAAATGCATTCAAATCTGTTAATGGCCAGCACAAGGTAAGTTCCTACTAAAGGTTGATAATAATGAAGACATTGTATTTTCCAGCACCTAGAGCTACTTGTATAATCACAACTACTCCTAAGAGGTGGCAAATTAAGTATTATCGGCCATGGAATGATATAATGGATGAAATTTCTCTCTACAGGTCAGCAAATTCATTTAAGGATTATGATAGAATATAAATTATGGTTGATAAGTTTTAATAGTCGGGGAAATAGTGGGGGAAATAGATATATTTGGAGCCTATAGTGGGGCATAGAGAGAAGCCCAGAGACTCAGCATATGGGGGGGGGTGTAGCATAAAGGCATTAAAATGAGTGGGTCATGATTCCACAGTAGGAAGAATAAAATCATTGAAAGAGAATGATCTCAAAACAGAAAACTTTGCCTATTTCACACAGCTTTGACCTGAATAAATCCTCAGTTGTCATAACTAATACCAATGTTTGTAAAAGTAGCCCTTGTCTTTCTGGGGGCCTGTAGAATAAAGAACTTCTGGGCTTGCCTGGATTTTCCACCCTACTTGTAGCAATTGCTAGTATTACTAGTAAGATTGTCAACCATAAATGCTAAGAAGCACAGTTTGGAGAGTTGGGAGAACAGCATGATTCAGAAGAGTCCAGCGGAGATAATTTCTATAAATTCAGTGTATACGAATGTTAGTTATTTAGTGAGATGGAAGCCTGTACAGAGTTCTAGGACCTGGTCTTCTGAATAATTACATTTGGATATGACTTTTCCTTATTCTTGCATCTATAGTCTGGTCAGATAATCAGACTGCATTACTTAATTTATGTACAAATTATCCCACATGGTTCTTGATCTTGCTAAGCGTGCCTGCAAACATACACACACACACACACACACACACACACACACACATACAACTGCTCACCTCAACTAAAACCTTCTGTTGAGACCTTTAAAATTTGGAGCGAACAAGGCCTTAAATTATTTGGCAAAGCAGCGTCCCTCCTCTGTGAAGCTGGTGGATACTCTGTTAAGTGCGGCTCAGCTGAAGTTGCTCTTGGCAAAGCTTATGTTTAGCTCCTTTGTGTCACCTGTCACAACAACCGTGAAATGCTGTCTGGTTTATCCACCACCCAACTAAACCAAAGCTCTCAGAACTTCTGCCTAGAGCCGGGATCCTCACTTCGGTGCCAACGATTCTGATGAGCTTCAGCTTTGAAGTAGATCTGAGCATGCAGTTTCTCCAGGCCCATGCAGGCGTGCTCCAGAGAGCTAGGCAGAACATTTTTGTAGGGAAGAAAAAGGGGAGAAACCTGGACTTAATCTAAAAGCTCCCCTTATGCTTCTGAAGCCCGGTGATAAGATTTTTGTGATAAAAATGCTGTAATCTTCTACACTGGGGTCAATGAAGAAATTGGAAAGACACAGCTAACGTTCAGGCACATGGGCTGAAAGCTTACCTTCTTGTTATCATTTACCACGTTCCATCACTTTTACGAAAAAACAAAACAAAACAAAGCACTGTTTTTGCTTTAAATGCACAGTGCAGTGGCCACATCTGTTCTCTTGATCATGGCTCTGTGTCAGAGTCTGTTTTCATGATTGTAGAGTTTTCTGTTTTTTACAACATTATTTTATGCTCTCCTCTTATTAACTTTCTTAACTCCATTCAAAAGCCTTACAAGGTAGGTGTCTTGCCCCATTTTAGGGATGAGGAAACTGAGGCATGCAGATGTCTAGTGACTTGCCCAAGGCCATATAGCTGGTTAGCGGTGGAGCTAGTGTTTCAACATGAACGTATCCTTTTAACCACAGCACTATACTACCACTCATACTGGTGAACAATAGAAATATGGGTTCAATGCATTAATGAATTCTTATGCTGAGTGCCTTGGTTACTTTTCGGTCTGGCCCTTATCCAACACTTTTATTAAAACTGATTATATAGGAATGGACATTAGGTACTATGATAAAAAATAAGTTATTAGGAATTTCAAAGTTGGAAAAAAATAATGCTGTTTTACATATAATAAGGATGGTATCACATACTATACTGGGATGTTGTGAGAATACATAACATTACAATGTTTAACCAAGTGTCTGTCACATAATAGATGCTCAACAAATATTTCTTCTTTCTCTTTCTCTTTCTTTCTTTCTTTCTTTCTTTCTTTCTTTCTTTCTTTCTTTTTCTTCCTTCCTTCCTTCCTTCCTTCCTTCCTTCCTTCCTTCCTTCCTTCCTTCCTTCCTCCTTTCCATAAAAAAGACCCAAGGGATTATAAACTATACAAAATAGCAATATAAGATTAACTTGGGAAATCAGTGCATTCTAATTAATATTTTCTTTTAAGTAGATATTTATCTTATCCTTAACTGAATTCTAAAGAATATGGGTTTGTGCTTAATCATCAACATATCTATACTCTCATGTGACCTTGAATGCTCTGCCACATGGTGTTGCCAAAAGCTCAGTTGTAAAGAAAAATATTTAGGGAGATTGTCTGTAAGAAAAATTCTATAATTATTCCAAATAAGTTTATCTCATACCTTAAGCTAGATAATCAGAGATGTGCACTCTTTAACCATCTTGGATGTGTCCTTATGGAATTCAAGTATCTTTTTTTTCTTCAGCATATATTTCAGGATGATACAAATAATATTAAAAAATCATTTTTTAAAAAATTAACTTTGTTTAGATATGATTTACAGAAAATGTACACATTCTAATTGTACGGTTTGATGAGTTTGACACATGTATAAACTTGTGTAACTAACACTGCAGTCAAGAGAACATTTATGTTACCCCCAAATGCTCTCCATGCCTCTTTGCAGTCATCTTCCTCTTCCCCCAGCCCCGAACTGCTGTCTGATATTACAGGGGAGTTTTGCCTTTTCTGTAATTTTATGTAAATGGGATCCTATATATGCATCTTCTTTGTGTCCTGCTGTTTTTTTAATTTCACTTAGCAAAATATTGTTGAGATCCTTCCGTATTATTGGGTGTATCAATGGTTGTTTCTTGTACGGCTAGGTAGTATTCCATTGCCTGTATATGCCGCAGTTAGTTTATTCATTCACTAGTTCATGCACATTTGGGTGGTTTGTATTTTCTGACTATTATGAATGACATTGCCCAGAACATTTGTGTAGAAATCTTTATGTGAGCATATGTTTATAATTCCTTGAATAAATACCTAGGAATGAAATTGCTGACTTCGGATTCTAACTCAAGCAACGCAACTATAAAAAAACATTTATTAGAAGCAGAAGAGACTGCACAGAATATTATAGTTTGTGTAAAAAGAGGGGGCAAATATGAACATATATGTCTCTTTGTCTGCATTTCAAAGGGCACAATGAAATGATACATCAAATAGTGATAGAACTGATTATGAATGTAGAGACAGAAAGTAGCAAGCTAGAGCTCTCTGTACTTTGTTTTGTAGCTTTGGATATGGAACCACTTAATGTTTTATGGAGTTAAAATCAAATCAATCAAGTCAAAACCAAAAATTTTCCCCCAAATCAAAAATCCATTGCAGCAAATGAACCTAACTGTATAGCAAGTTGCTAAAATAACTACACATAGAATAATTATTTCAAGTTATTTTAAAACAGTATTTTTTAAAGATTTTATTTATTTTATTTGAGAGAGAGCAAGAGAGAACATGAGCAAGGTGAGGGGCATAGGGAGAAGCAGACTCTCTGCTGAGCAGGGAGCCCCGTATGGGGCTCCATCCCAGGACCCCAAGATCATGACCTGAGCCAAAGGCAGACGCTTAACCGACTGAGCTATCCAGGCGCCCCTTTAAAACAGTATTTAAACTGTATAAACCTAAGACAAAACAAAAAACAAACAAACAAACAAAACAACAAGAAGTTTGAAACTGCAGTCAGAGGGCTTATTGTTAGTGATAGTGTCGATGCTGTTATTTTGGAAAAATACCTATCATGATAAAACAAATAATTATTGTGATATTTTCAGGAATCATAGTTTCCAGAATAAGAGAAACAAGATCATTTATAAAATACAGTTTTTAAGTAAAATATAATTCTTGGTATAAATTGAAAATATTAGAATGAACTCAGGATTTATTTTTATCTTTATGAAGAATATGTAATTCTTATTTCTGTACAGTGAAAGACCTATAATTAGTAACAAAATCAAAGCAATAAATATCTCTAATTCAGAGATTATGATCCCTTAATGTGATTTTACATGAAAAGAAACCAAGGATTCCTGGAAAAATGGCTGCTTCCAAACCAGGAACAGGAAGTACACAAAATAAGCCTGCTTGATAACAAGGAAGCTATCAAATACTATTGGGATAATGCAAAACAAAACAACACAAAACAACACATAGCCACCTTGAAGGGACCCTCACTGGCCAAAAATGGGTAATTTCATCACCAAAAAGAAAAATACCTGTGAAGGATTGATGAAATCAAATATATAAAAGTATATGAATTCATAATAATCCTCAAAAACAAAGCAAAGTCTAATTGGTCGAGTTTAGTGTTTGCTAAGGTAAGGCGTTACAGAGTAAACAGGATAAATAAAGGAAAAGTTTCAAGCATTTGCCCTACCTTTCTCTTGGGCTGTTTTTCAGCATAAACAATAGTTAAGAAGAGAATGTTCTTATTTATAAAAGAATTGCAGCGAAAGTAAAAAAAATAAGGGACGCAGAATGGAGCACTCAGACAACAGAAACCTCTCGGTGTGATGCAATATATACAAGACACAGCACAACCTTTGAAGTAATTTTTTTGCTAAAATGTTCAGGCTGAATCTAATCAAGATTTTAAATGTAATGAGTAATTCACAAGCAACATAGGAACTAATGAAACACATTAAACAATACCATGAGGACATAATCAGCCAAATTCAGAACGTGGGAATTGCTATGGGACAAATGAACCAGTTTTTTCAAGAAATAAGCATTAATTCAAGTGGTCTGTTATAGGCTTAAGAGGCATAGCAACAGAATGTGTGGACTTTGGATTCTGACCTGAACAGACCAAGTATTAAGAGACATTTTTGAGAAATTGGAGAAAATGGAGCATGTGCATTAGATTACATTAGGAAATTGCTATAATTAGGGAGGGGGGGGGTTGAAAGCGGCTTTGACAAAAAAAGATTTTATCTGTTAGCAATAAAACAAATAGATGAAGAAAACAAGGCTAAATATTAACAATTGTTAAATCCAGGTGATGAGTATTTGGACTATACTGTGTTTAATATGCTGTACTTCCTACTTTTCTATATTTTTTAAATTTGCCATAATCAAAGTTTAAAAATAAATAGAAAATAGTTCTATATATCTGTATTTGTATTTAATAGACAATTATAGATTAAAGTTACAACAACATCATTGGAAGGATTTGAACCAGTAATGTTCGGTGTTGGTAAGTATGTTACAAGATGTACGTTCTCTAATGCGGCTGGTGAAATCTAAATTTGATTGTAGACAAGGAAAATTTCTGGAAAGCAATTGGGAAATACAAGTTTTTAAAAAAAATTCGTACTTTCTGTCTGTGTGAATACGTGCTTTTATTAGTTATTCATTCTGTTAGTTCCATACAGTCACATGTAGGATTAGAGTAGCACTTTACTGAATCAAATTCCATCAGTGTAAAATCTGCAACGTTTCAAATACCCCAGACTCAGACGTACTGTTCCTCTGCCTGTATAGATTTAATAAATTAAACTACGGACAAATAAGATGCAAGGCTTACTTAATTTTAAAGGCAAATAAGCTTAAAGAAGCTGTTTCCTTTTTTTTAAAAGTTAAAATGTTAACATCAAATGATTCTCTCCTGTTTATGCACCTACCTTTTAATACGATAATATTTCAATTCATTATTCTTTTTTTGTTGGAATAAATGTACTCGAAACTAGGGAATTTTATTTTTCATTTTATTTGTGTGTTTTCAACTGCCCATAATGCACAGTTAGAAACAATTTAATTTTTTGGGGAAAATGTGCTTGTCTTTAGGAATGCTTGGTAGGAGGGTATTGTTTGTTACATATATCCAATGGTCTATATTTTTACCTGGCAGTCTGGTACTCAGATCAATTATTATTGTATTAGGATTTTATTTAAAAAAGAGGCAGAAGAGAAAGCTCTATTGCATCTATTTCTCAAATTGCAATAAGAAATGATGGCTTTGCACAGTGGCATTGTTAAGAGAATTCTTCCCATACTCAACCTACCGTAACATAAACAGGTAACTTTACTTGTTTCACACTGTGATTTGAATTCTGTATCATTGCTATATTCAAAGTCTTTTTATTATACTTGGATTTGGGTCTTTCTCCTCTCTCTATTCCATTTTCTCTTCTTGCTCTTCCTTCTTTCGCTTACATTTTCCTTAGTGGTAGCGGGAAATGGTTCACAAGGGAGAGAAGTTATTCTGTTCATTAAGTAACCTCAAAAACATAGAGAGAAAAAGTTTTCTTTATGTTTCAGACAAGAAAATTTCATTCTGCCTTGGGTAAATAAAAATTGAACCCCATAACCTCACATGTGTTTTAAATTTAAAGCTTTGGATAATTTTCTAACTGAAAGACTCATTTCCCTAATTTTTAAGAGCCATGGAATTACATGAAAATAAGTGTTTGTAATAAAACAAATGTGTTCATAGGACCCATAATAGCCTTAACAAACATTTCCACACTCAAAAGTTGAAAGGTTCTCATGGATTGAGTGTGTTATGCTCATACTTACAGTATTTTAAAAAGGCATTATGAAAAGACAACACGAAATTCATATTGCTACTCTAGAGACAGCTTTGTGTAAGAAGAAAATAGTTTCTTTTTCTTAAGGCCTAGAAATAGCATTAAACATAAGCCATAAACATTATGCTCCAGCTGAGGCCTCAATAATGAAATGGAAATAAGCAGGTCATCATTGTAGTGACATCCCACCAGAAATGTCACCATATTTTGTTGAGATAGCCAACAAAGACTGCAGGTTTGCATGTGTAATTCACCTGCCTCCTGCAGGCACTGTGAACTTTCTGGGACTTTCTGCATGTATTCTTTTCTACATTTTTTCCTTCAAAATCCTTTTTGGAAACTAAGCCTGAAGGAAGTAAATTTCAGAGATTGTGTGAAAGTCGCTAGAGCGAGGAGGAAATTAAGCGCATTCTGAAGTCCCAGCCACAAGATGGTGAGGCGAGTCTCATAAATCCATAGGTCAGGCTGGTGATCTTTCGCCTTTGGGCTTTCAGACAGATTTAGAAACAGGAGAACCCTGAGGAATGCCGATCTAGTGTCTCTCTCCCAACCCCAAATTTTATAAAAGAAAAAAGGTGACAAACAAAATGCTATCTCCAGTGTTTGCAAAGAAGCTAAATTACCTAATTTCCCTAAGTTTGACTTTGTGACTCTTCAGTTTTGCATGAAGACCCTCTCACACCCCTTTAAGGAAGCTCTTCTCCATCCTCATGCCCCAAAGCCCCTGACTTGTTCTGCCAACCCCCTCACCCACTGCCTGAACTCTTTCTTTTGCTAACAGCACATTCCAGGCTTTCCAAAATGTTTCCAAGGTGAAAGCAGACATAAAAATAATTCAATTAAGCACAATTCATGTTTCCTTTTTTTTTTCCTTTTTGGATAGGGTGATAACACTTAAGAATAGGAAAATACTTTAGATATTATGTTTCTGTGATTAGAAAATATGTCTAGATGTTTTGGTAGGTGAGTTAGAGAAATATAAACTAAATGATAGTTAAACTTGCAATTTGTTGAACACTGTAGCAAAAAGATTGTTGATTAACAGATTTATATAAAACTAAGGAAGACTTTCCTAACATCTCTAAAATCCTGTATTTATTTAATCCTAGTCAATATTTTTATTAATGATTTGAATAAAGCTAAAATACTTCTTACATAATATATCAAGCACCTGCTATGTGTTGGCCTGGTTCTAAGCATTTGTCATCTATTCACTAATCCTCGTTTAACCCTGAGAGGTAGATATTATTAGTAGACATCATTATTTCACCCATTTATAGATAAATTCTACCATTTGTAAATGTTTTTTTAACCACAATTAGAGCATCCTTGAGAAATCATGATTGTCAACTTTTAAGAAAATGAGTAACTGGGAGTAAGTGATCCTGGTTTGTGATTGTGAAGGAGATTTGGCAGAGGACTTTCTTCCCTATTAGAAATAATTCAGTTCACCTGGCTATCTATGCACGTGAACATTTTCTCTCTCGTTCCACGTATGTCCCTAGAAGCTATACACATGATTGAAGTGTCAAAGGCTTGTTCTATAAAATGTCACCAAAGCAATCTGTGATGAGACAAAGCTGAATTCACTTTTGCTTTGGGAGAGAATACTACCTGGACAGAGAGAGCATCAGTACTCTCTCAGAGAGGGGAGGGTAAAATTGGGGCATTTATGGCGATGTTGAAGTCTTGTTTGACGCAGGCCCTTCTGTGTAGAGGCTTAGTTAGAGCTATGCAGAGAAGTAACATAAGAGCTTATGATTAGCGGACATAGCCAGAGACGGGTTTTGAGGCAAAGAGCTTTGGGATATAAACTGTCATTGATGCTTTCTATTCAAAAATTGATGAATTTTTAGGAAGTTTGTGGAATCAGCAAAGGAGTTATCTGCAACTTTTCTTTCTCAGCAAGAAATCCCCGGAGTCTTAAAGTTATGTTCATGTAGACAGTGGGATAGTCAAGTCACATTGATATAGACAGTAAGCTGTATGGATGGCCTTGATTCTGAAGCTCAACTTCCTATGGTATATTAAATAATGGAATTAAGATATTTTTAAAAATTCTTAGGCTTAATAGAGAGTTATTAAGTGAAATTTAACCAGTCAAATGCAAAGTTAAGTGAACCATATAAGTATAGAATGAAGATGAGCTAACTTAATACTAATTCATTTCTTGAGGTTGGAGACGGGAGAACCCCCGTCAAAATCTTGATGCTTCATTTGACTATAACTCGTAATCAGCAATATGTGATGGTTCCATTGAAACTGATATATTTTGAGTTGGGCTATTGAAGTATATTGTAGAGTATGCATAGTAATAGCCCAGCTCTCAATTGTTTCATAGTAATTTATCCATCCATCCATCCATCCACTCAACCAATAATTACTTGATTAATTATTTGAGCAAACTGTGTTTCCTGAGGATCTATAGTTCTCTGGAACTGGATGTGAGGAAAGGTAGAGCCAAGATAGTTTAGGCTCCTCGAATCTTCAAACAAGCAGTCCCATTCTTTTTTTGTCAAAAGGCACAGGCGGCTAAACTCAATTTGGAAGTATTTGCCTTGGGGCTTCTATGTTCTACTGCAGGCAAAGGATGTCTTTTTTCTCTTGGGAGAACATTTAAAAGTGGCGGCTTAGTGTAGGCTAGAAAGGTACTGTAGTGATAATGGGAAATGAAAAGAAAGAGAAAGACAAGGCAGGACATTTTTATATTTGATAACCATTGATAATCATTTAACTACAAACATGAGACTTGGGTCCTGCCTCCAATTAAACTCTGAGCTCCTTGGGGACAAGGGCTATTTCTCACTTATTATACTCTGACCATACCTTGTATAGGCTTAACATATCTCAGATATTCAATAAATAGTCTTCGTGTGACTAAAACTGTGGTAACTAAGGTTATTGTGGTAAACAGAGCATAATCTCTCTGAGTTAAGTATTTTATTGAGACTGAGAAATTTGTAAACGGCAATGCCATAGAGTGTGATAAAAGAATGAGTGTATGGTGCATGAAATAAGAAGCAGTTAGTCTCTGCTTAGAGATGGGAAGTGCTTGACAAAGCAGTGGACCTTGATGGGGTTCAGCACATACTTGACACATGGCATCTGGGCATACTGAATATCCTAGGCTAACAGAATTTGATAGAACAGCAGAAGCAGGAAGGTCAGTCTGACTCTCCCTCTCCCTTCGTCCCTGAAACAGGTCATAAAGCTCTCATGTGAAAGGACTATCCCTGTATCAAGAGGAAAGAAGACATTTTTATCACCAGAGACAGGGAATTTGGGGCTAGGAAATCTGTAAAAACAAACCTTGTTAAACTAACCCTTATCTTCCTAATTACCTCTTCACCATTAAGGAACCCTATTCTAAACCCCTTTGTCTTGTCAATTCTTCACAAATGTATTACTTCTTTGTCTAAAAGTTGGAAAAGCTTCCTGCTCTGGTCACTTCTTGGGGTTTTCATTCTTTTGTAAAGTCTCCTATGTACATGTAAAAATTCACTAAAATTTGTCTGCTTTTCTCCTGTTAATCAGTTTAATTTTCAGAGCCAGCCTGGGATCCTAACAGGTTGGAGGAAAATGTTTTCTCCCCTACAGGATTTTCCAGACTAAGAAGCAGAGGAACACCATAGGAAAAGTCGTACCAGTAAAACAGCATAAAATGTTCGACTTACCAAGTAGTTTTGCTGGAGCATAGGCTGTATGTAACAGTGGCAGAAGAGGACTGGGGATTTAAATAGGAAGCAGCGTGGCACTTGCCGTGGAGGTTATAGTAAGGAGTTTGGACTCGATCCCATATGCAATAGGGGCACTGTCTAAGCAGAGGTGTTAAAAGATAATTTTCAAAAAAAGAGTAAAATCATGACTCTTGTACAGGTTTAAAAATGAACACATGTTAAGAATTTATTTAACTCCTGAGGGAACCAGGCAGATGTTAAAACTGATTCATAAATGAAGTCAAGAAGCACAAATTTATATGGAGTAAAGGAATGTTGAAATCAATGTGTAAAAGAGATAAAACTGGCTTTTCCACACTGAAGAAGGGAAATCAACTGAATCACTACCAGACAGACCAGAATTTGCGTATCTATCAGTTATCTAAAACTTACGGTGCTTAAAAGTAATTTAAAGATAATGGAAAATTAGCATCAGTTAATCTTGACTAGTGTCCTCTAGGCAATTCTTAGCCTTTCATTGATACACAAATTGTTTTTCTCTAGTTTGTGCTTTGAAAGACTATCCAATGCTTTAGGGTGAAGAAAAGAACTATGGAAATAAGAGAGAGAGAAAGTCTGAACCAATGTAGTAAGGATGAAAAGGAAGAGATAGAATTGTGAAATGGTGAAGCTAGAAATTACTTGACTTAGAAAGTGATTGAAAGTGGATGCTGAGGAAGAGGAAGTTTTCTACTTGGGCCACTGCATAAATTGTCTTCTAAGATCTGATGTAAAAAAAAAAAAATAGAAAAGGCATGAAGAGAATCATAGATTTAGTTTTAGGGTCCATGGAGTTTGATGTGCCTTTGAGACATTCAAGAGGAGATGCTTGTGGGCAGTTGTTAGGAAACAGAGCAGCACCAGAAATACAAATTTGGGAACCATCAGTGAATCAGTGACCCTAAGTCTTGGATATAAATAGGGACTTTCAGAAATAGTGAGAAAAGGAGAAGTCTGGGACAATATTTCTGCTGAATATCAACATTTAAATAATACCCGAAGGAAAAGGACACTTACAGAAGATTGACGAGGAATTTAGAGTTAAGTGGAGAATAAGAAGAAAATGTCATAGTAGCTGCATATTAGCTATCTACTGCTTCTCTAATACTGTATAAAAAATTACAGCCAGAAGTTAGCAGCTTAACACAATAAACATTCAACACAGTTTCTGAGAATCAGGAATCTGGGTGCTGCTTATCTGGGTGGTTTTGGTTCAGCGTCTCTCACAAGGTGGTAGCCCACTCAGGGTTGCAATCATCTCAGGGAGAGGCCCCGGCTCTTGACCGGTTGTTAGCTGGAGGCCTTTGTTTGTCGTTGTGTGAACCTCTCTGGGGTGGTCTGAATGACCTCACAATCTGGCAGCAGGATTCCCCCAGGGAATGTAATAGAAGAGAGAGAGAGAGATAGGGAAAGAGAGGATGAGAGAGTGAGAGAGAAAATGCCCAAGTGAGAGCCCAAACTGAAAGTGGAGTCTTTTAAAGCCTGAACTCTGTAGTAATTTATCATTGCTTCTTCCATGTGCTATTCATCACACAAACCAACCCTGGTCCAATGTGGATGAGTCTCAGTCAGGGTGTGAGTACCAGAAGGCACTGATCATTGGGGGGTCATCTGGGAGGCCGGCTACCATACCATAGAAGCTAAGGAAAAAGAGTTAGAATAAGGATGCACTCAATAACTAACTAACTAACTAACTAACTAACTAACTAACTAACTAACTATATTACCATCATATTCTATCTTTTAAAAATGACACACATTAGAGTATAACTAGATAGTGAAGATTCTATAAATAGAATTCTACAGAAAGGACGTTGGGGGTATATGGATGTTTAAAGTGGAAAAGAGAATTAGGAAGCACATACTAGCTGTATTAAAATATCTGTAGGGCTCTCATTTTTGCCTTTAAAACTCAATTTTTTGAAATTCTTCAAATTGCAAGGAACAGGGATATACTTAGGCAATGAAAGTGGTTGATGATTCATGAGAAAGATTCAAGAGACTGGGAAGCAGTCTTTTTTTTTTTAAGCTTTTATTTATTTATTTGAGAGAGAGAGAGAGAGAGAGAGCACGAGCAGAGGGAAGAAGCCGAGGGAGAGGGAGAAGCAGGCTTCCCGCTGAGCAGGGAGCACAATGCAGGGCTCAATCCCAGGGTCAAGGGATCACGACCTGAGCTGAAGGTAGAGGCTAAACTGACTGAGCCACCCAGGGGCCCCAGGAAACAGTCTTAATAAGCACAGAATCTATGCCTCACAAGTAATGGAAGAATATTCTGGTGACAATCATAGTTGCATAGTTGGGTTTGGAGAATTGAAACTGTTCTGGCTACACCATAATGTTATGACCTAATCTCACCATCTCTTAGCATCAAGGGGTAATTGATGCTAATCATTATAGTGACCGAGAACATCTCTGTTACTGCTAAGCATCAACTGAATTCTCTCTTCTACTTTTGTTTAGTCATTATTTCCACTGCCTTGTAACTTTTATTTATTCTTAACTTACCTCTGTTGTGTTTTTCCTACTGCCTTCTGTCAGTGTGTCTACAGGCTTGTGTCACCATAATACTGGAATGAAAATTTCTTTTTTTTTTTTTAATAGGTAAATCAGAAACCTGTTAGACTGACTTGTTTTTTGTTTTTTTTTAAGATTTTATTTATTTATTTGACACAGAGAGAGACAGCCAGCGAGAGAGAGAACATAGGCAGGGAGAGTGGGAGAGGAAGAAGCAGGCTCCCAGGGGAGAAGCCTGATGTGGGGCTCGATCCCAGGACTCTGGAATCACGCCCTGAGCTGAAGGCAGACGCTTAACGACTGAGCCACCCAGGCGCCCCTGCAGGTAATTTTTTTTCTTTTTTCTTTTTTTTTAAAGATTTTATTTATTTATTTGACAGAGATAGAGACAGCCAGCGAGAGAGGGAACACAAGCAGGGGGAGTGGGAGAGGAAGAAGCAGGCTCATAGCGGAGGAGCCTGATGTGGGGCTCGATCCCAGGACGCTTAACGACTGAGCCACCCAGGCGCCCTGGAATGAAAATTTCTATCATCTGTTCTCCTCACTCCTCATGGCTCTCTGTTCCCTCACCTGACTTTATTCCTCTTTTTAACAGTTATCTCTACTTGGCATGGCATTCATTCATTCATTCATTCATTCTTTCTTTCTTTCATTTTTGCTCTCTGTTGGAATGTATCCCCATGAGATCAAGTTTTTAATTTTATTTACAGCTGTGCCCTGGCAAATCAGGGACTCAATAATCGTGTTTTAAAATTAACTAATGTGGCATATTTTAGTAATACCGTGAACCCATCTCTCACCTGATTGTCTGGAGGTAATTTCTTTTCTTTTTTTTAAAAGATTTTATTTATTTATTTGTCAGAGATAGAGATAGCCAGCGAGAGAGGGAACACAAGCAGGGGGAGTGGGAGAGGAAGAAGCAGGCTTCCAGCAGAGAAGCCTGATGTGGGGCTCGATCCCAAATGCCAGGATCACGCCCTGAGCCGAAGGCAGACGCTTAACGACTGAGCCACCCAGGTGCCCCTGGAGGTAATTTCTATGGGCAAGGCAGGTTCCCATACTTGTTGTAGTGCCAGTGGTTGTCTGAACCTCATCATGGGAAGTATGACAACTACAAAGTGTGACCTCTTTTAATGAAAAAAAAAAAATAATAACACACCAGTATTTACTATCAGAAGTGTTTACTATTTAAAGAAACATTAGAATTAAAAGTTAGAAATGTAGAATAGTAGTACATCTTTAATCATGAAACTTCAAAAATCTTAACTTGTATTAAGGAGAATAAAATATCTTTGATTTTGTGTCTACTAAATGAAACAAATACTTGTTTACCTTAGTATTAATAGAACTTCAGTTTAAATAACTTGTCTTCTTGAAAATTGAAAATAAAGGAAAATCAGCAAATAATGAACGAGTCATGAAACAATAGCTCAATATTCTCTATCACATTCATATTAAGTTCCACTTCTTTTAAGAAACTACTGTAACTACTCTAGCACAGTGTAGACATTACTTTTATGAATTTATATTTATTTTTCCCAGTTTTATTAGGATATAATTGACATGCATCGTTGTATAATTTTAAGGTGTATAGCGTGATGGCTTATTTAATTATATTGTGGAATTATTACCATAATAGGTTCAGCTAGTATTAACCTCCTCATATAGATACAATATAAAGGAGAGAAAGAAGAGAAGAAAGGAAAAAAATTTTCTCATGAGCAGAATTGTTAGGATTTACTCTCTTAACTTTCTTATGTATCATACAGCCGTATTAGCTATGGTCACCATGTTCCGCATTACATTCCTAATACTTATTTATCCTATAACTGGAAGTTTATACCTTTTGACCACATTTCTCCAGTTCCCCTTCCCCTCACCCTACACTTCTGATAAACACAGATCTGATCTCTTTTTTGTTTGGAATTTTTTTTTGTGGTGGTGGTGGTTGTTTTTTTAGATTCCACATATAAGTGAGATTATATAGTATTTGTCTTTTTGTGTCTGACTTATTTCACTTAGTATAATGTGTTCAAGGACCATTAATGTTGCAAATGGTAGGATTTCCTTATTTTTTTAATGGCTGAATAATATTACACTGTATGTAAATGACACAACCTCTTTATCTATTCATCCATTGATGGACACTGAGGTTGTTTCCACGTCTTGGCTATTGTAAATAATGCTGCTATGAACATGGGAGTGCAGATACCTTTCTGAGTTAGTGTTTTCATTACCACTGAATATATTCCCGGAAGTGGAATTACTGGATCATACAGTAGTACTAGTTTTAATTTTTAATTTAGTTTTTTAATTTCCAAGGATCCTCCACACTGTTTTCCATAGTGGTTATGCCAATTTATAATCCCACCAACAGTGTACAAGTGTTCCCTTTTCTTCACATCCATGCACATTTGTTATCTTCTGTCTTCTTGACCAAAAAGTTCTGTCTGTCCTTCTTTCCACTTGAGCACTGTTGGGCCTCATAGCTTCCAGGAATTGTTGCCAACTCTTCTGCTCAGATTGGGCTAGAAGATACTCTCCACAGTGGGTGGAGCTGTCTCAGTCCCCTTGCCTGGGTGGAAAGGGGGAGGAAATGCTCTCAGCTGCTCTCAATTTCCCAAAGAGGCTCTCCATTCGGCTGAGCCACTGACTGAGCTCCTACCCTTAATTTTTGCTATGACTAATCTCCCACCTGTGCATAGCATGGACGCCTCCATGCCCGGTATTGGTTTTGCTCTAGGGCTGAAGAGCTCTGCTTACATACGTCTCTGCCAGGCTGCACAGCTTCTAGGAGTTGTCACCAGCCCTTCTGGTTAGATGGGGCTGGAAGGCATCCCCCACAGTAGCTGGGACTGTGAGTTAGCACCTTGCCTGGTATGAGCAAATGAGGCTGTAGGGTTGGCAGATTTTCTCATTTAAGGATCTGAATCAGAGAGATCGGCGTTCCTCCAAATGCCCTGGTATGAGTGTATCCCTGTCTTAGTTCTGCAGTTAGGATTACTCCTTGGACACTGCAGGTATGAATTCAGTCTGCCAAGGTCCTTGTGCTGGTTGCTTTAAGTCCCAACCACTTCTCTTGCCACAGATTCCCAGTGGTTGAACCTCATAGATTCCTCTGCAATTGCTGTGGTGCTAGATCAAAGTAGGGGTTCCCACAAAGTGACCCACTATACTAGGGGAGGCTGGTTGCCCACTATCCCCATCCTGTTCTCTTTTTCCACTAGAGTAACTGGCAGTTCAGGGGAGACCTCTCCAAGTAGTACTGTTCTGTACTGGGAGATGGTCAATGTGGTCAAGGGGTAGTGGCTGCTCTTAACCCTTCTCCTCCTCCTCCTCCTCCTTCTCCTCCTCCTCCTCCTCCTCCTGCTCTTCCTCCTCCTCCTTCTTCTTCTCCTTCTCCTCCTCCTCCTCCGCCTCCTCCTCCTCCTCCGCCTCCTCCTCCTCCTCCGCCTCCTCCTCCTCCTCCGCCTCCTCCTCCTCCTTCTCCTCCTCCTCCTCCTCCTCCTGCTCTTCCTCCTCCTCCTTCTTCTTCTCCTCCTCCTCCTCCTCCTCCTCCTCCTCCTCCTCCTCCTCCTCCTCCTCCTTCTCCTTCTTCTTCTTCTTCTTCTTCTTCTTCTTCTTCTTCTTTTAAAGATTTATTTATTTTAGAAAGAGAGAGAGAGCACGTGTAAGAGGGGGCCAGGACGGGGAGGAGCTGAGGAAGAGAGAGAAACCCATGCAACCCCCCACCCCCTGAGCATGGAGCTTGAATTGGGGCTCCATCTCATGACCCTGAGATCATGATCTGAGCCCAAACTAAAAGCCCCGATGCTTAACCTACTGAACCACCCAGGGCTTACCCTTCTAATGCAACCTGTTTTGGTCTGTGTGGTACAGGAGGAGTGCTTCAGCCTCAACTCCAAATCCATGTTCTAGGATTCTCTCAGTAATGTCTTGTTCTTGAAGAGTTGTTAGTTATTCTTCTTGTGAGGGAGAGTGAAGTCGGGAATAACTTATGTTGCCATCTTGGTGATGTCACTCTCCAACTCTAAAGCTCAGTTTCATTGAATTAAATTTATTAATTAAAAAAATCAAAAGTCTCATCTTCTTAGATAAACTTAATCGGTTTTTTGGGAGGTGTTATCTTTTCAAGTCAAGGATTTATACTATTTCTGGTTATGAAACCTCAGTCCCTCTTGCATAATTGATGCTTAATACAGAATAATAATAACTACCATTATTGACATGGTTTAAAACCATAAGAATTTTCATGAAAACCCTATGAATAAGTTCTTTTTTACTCTCATTTTAAAGATATGAAAACTGGGCCAGAGAATTTGGGCAAAAGAGCCAAAGTGGGACATTGAACTCTCTTTTGACTTGTCAGTTGATGTCCAGGATGTTTGAGGTCTATAGGATGATGCTGATTTGTCAAGAAGGAATGTTCCTGTGTCCTCTCTCCTAACACATTATTTACAACAACGTTGAAGCCAAATTCTTTTCAGATATGATGCTAAGAATAGGTTGGCTGTTCTCTGGTTGATGTCCTTGATTTGGAATAATTCTTAATTATTTTGGAGAGAAAATATTTTTTTTGAGAATATGGCCCCTATTAGCTGAGCACATGATGATAATTCACTTTTGAATAAAATTTTTATTCTACAAGTAATTACTATTTTAAGTGCCTTGCCTTCTTTTTGGAATAGATTGAAGTGGTTTATGGATTAAGTGACAATCTAGGATGAATGTTTTCATTAAAAAATAGGACAGAGTTCACCAGGAAAGCACCATGCCTAGAGTATTTTAAGAACCATGTGTGGACGATGTGGCTCTAAGGGTTTTAGCAACTAAAGCAAAAGGGAAAATCTATTGAGTCATTTGATTTTCATTTTTTTTAACAACAGAAAGAGAGTACATTGAGAAGTTTATAAAAATGTTTATTTTCCTCCCTTGGCTTAAACGTCTCCCCTGCAAAATAAAGACATTACACAAGGTAGTCTCTTAGTTTCCTTCTTGTTCTATGATTTTATAAGCTTCCATATAATATTACAAAAATAACATAAAAGGCATTTCTTACTGTAACCATCTATAAAGGCATAGGACAGGGTAGAGTGAAGGTCTTTCTCTGAAGGAATAAAAGCCAGCCCAGATGCTCTGAATTCTGATGGTCTTTAAATTACTACAGGTTAAACAATCACAAATAAATAGGGGTTTTAATAAATTACATCAAGGCTTTCATTACAACTAGTGATTATTTAAAAATAACCAGTAGGTCGACCAAATTTTTTCTTAAAGATTGGTTACATATACTGTATATATATATACATAGCTTGATTCGGTGATAATGGAAGCAAAGTTTCACCTCCTCTGTATATTTAGTTTTCTCTGTATTCTTATTAATCTGGACTGTTTTTTTTCTTACAGTAATAAAATGATATGTGACAGTGAGGAATAAAACATTTTCCTTCACTTACTCTCCTGATCTCTTTCTCTCAAGAATTTCTGCCGTCAGCAACTTTTCAACAAACACTTATTTAACGTCTGCTCTGAGTCAAGTCCTGAACTTAACAGAGATGACTCCCAGATCCGTATCTGAAACTCCCAACCCTGACCTTTTTTTTTGGTTCCCAAACAAATCTTACAGCAACTTGCAGGGTGTATCTTCACCTTGTACTGTTTTCATATCAACTCCTATATACCCCCAACTGAGTCCTTTCTAATTCTTCTGAAAGGTACTCCCATATTCTAGCTTTATATCACAATCAACCCATTAATTCACTTAACACATACTGATTTAGCTCCTTCTACATGACAGGCATTTGCCTGGGTGTTAGAACAAGAGTGGCAAAGTTCCTGCTGGTATGCAACTTTCAGACAAGGAATAAACAAGTAAATGTAAAAAATACGTAACGGAACTACACAGTGGCATGTAACCAGAGGTCACTTTAGTGTTGTCAGAAAAGGCCTCTCTGAGATCTGAAAAAGGAGGAATTCACCTTAGTAATTATAGAGTCATCCCTATTTCTCATTTTTTTCACCCACTCATTCATTCATTAATATTCACTTTGTATACATTTACTGAATGCCCACTAAATACTAGTCAGTGTGAAAATGCTTAAGATACAAAGATGAGTAAAATGCATCCTCTGTTGTCCCTGGATGTTACAGTCTAGTGAGGAGGCAGATCAATAAGCAAATTAGGTCAACAAAGTGTTGTTATCTATTTATTTGAGAGTGCCCGTGTGCAAGACAGGGAGCAGAGGGAGAGAATGTTTTTTTTAATTTTTATTTTTTTTTTAAAGATTTTATTTATTTATTCGACAGAGAGAGACAGCCAGCGAGAGAGGGAACACAAGCAGGGGGAGTGGGAGAGGAAGAAGCAGGCTCCTAGTGGAGGAGCCTGATGTGGGGCTCGATCCCACGACTCCAGGATCAGGCCCTGAGCCAAAGGCAGACGCTGAACGACTGTACCACCCAGGTGCCCCCAGAGGGAGAGAATCTTAAGCAGACTCCACACTCAGCATGGAGCCCAATGCATGGCTCCACCTCATGACCCTGATATCATGACCTGAGTCCAAATCAAGAGTCAGAGGCTTAATCGACTGAGCTACCCAGGTGCCCACAGTGTTGTAATTTATTTTGAGCGATACCTGGGCGGGGCTCAGTAGGGCTAAATAGGATGAAGGGGCTTATGCAAGTATAAGCATAAAAACATAATATATATCTTATTCCTGTTACTATCCCCAGCATAGGACCTGCAAATAGGCACTCAAAGCAATGTGATGAATGGATATACGAATAACATCACACTACTATTTATGCTGGAGTTGAGAGTAAAGTCTTATTGATTTGTTTTCTTTATCCATTATTCTATTGTTTCAGATATGGTATATTTCTCTCAACATCAATCTGTATTTCATTATTTATAATCCCATGCCTGGTATTTTGAAACACTTTTCTTTTTCAGAGATTGCTTTCAGTAATACAAAAGATAAAATATTGTGCCATGTCTCAAAATCCCAACAAAGATCACAAAACCAAACCAAAAAAAAAAAAAAATCTAATAAAATGTTAATTGTTTCCTTGGTATGTCATAGATGCTGGGACATATATTATCTGCTTTACCCCTCACCTCAAAAAAATTGAGTGATTTCCCCAAATCACAGACAGGGAATCATTTACAAATGACATAATGGGGCAATGGGGACACTGGCCCTTAATACAAACGAACAGAGAAGATTCTTACTTATCCCCTCTACATCTGATATTTTGCAAAAAATTAAAAGCCTGAATCCTAACTCCATTTTCAGTCCTGTAAATTCTAATACCATTTATCTCTCATTATTGGCAAGTTCATAATGGTTTTTAATTTTGCTCCTTGTTACTGCGTATAACTGGAAATAGTATTATCTTTCCCCAGCTTTGGTGTACCGGAAGAACAGCAGGTCATCTTTCATTTGTAAGAGCTTTTCACAGGTGGAAAGATGAACTTGTCCTTCAAATGTCTCCTCATCCAGTTAAGTAATCCTTTTTGATGTTTTTCCCTCATTTTTTTAAAGCTGTCTCTTTAGTTTTGAAGAAGGTTAATTATTTCTGGCTGAAACAAAGGATCTTTACCTAAATCTTGGGCTAGAAATATGGTTTTAAACAGAAACTATGCCTGTTGTGAGTTTTCCTCAAATGTGTTCATATTTGGAGGAAACTAGTTACACAGTTCACTAGAAAATTATTACTGTGATATTCCTATTTTTATTTGCTTATTAACTGATTTTACAATGACCTGAAATTCAGTCGAATTGTATTATGTAAGAACAGGAACATTTAAGGTAGTGCTTTGTTTAATCCATGTTATTTCCTATAACCATCCACACAAGTATTTCCAGAATGCCCTGTCTCTCCGATATGTTTTATCTTCTAGAACAGCAACCTAGTAAGTTGCTTTTTTAAATGTACTTAAAAAAACTCAAACATCTGTCTGGTTTATTATAGTCACTGCAGACCATATAAATTTGATGGTGGGGAGAAACAAAAGCTTTTCCAGAGATGTGAGCACTTCCATACCTAAGAATATTTTTTAATGGGGTTTGTGAACAAGAAAAATTTTTTGACAGCCTGCAAGTTTATAGGCAGTTGATAACTGTGACTGGAAATCTTGATTTTTTAAATATAGCAAATTGAGCAAGGCTCTATAAAAGATGATAGTTACTCAACCTGTCACTCTTGGGAACTGAGAACAAAGTTGCTTGATAAACGTGACTCTTCAGGGACAAAAAGACGCTTTCGCAGAATGGAGCCTGAAAACAATGCAGGATTCAATCTTTCTGTCTCTTCATTAAACTTTGAGGTAACGAGGTCCGAAGGCAAGTCAGAATCATAATGCTATCCCAACAACTGTTCGGAGGGAGCGTTGCTAAGAGAAGGAAGGCACCAAATTGGAAATGATGATAGAGGAAAAGTCATAGTTCGAGAATCCCCAGCATGGAAAGCAGAAACCTAATTGTAAGACCTACAGCCATGAGCATGCACAGAAAGTACCTCAGGTCTGAGGTCCTCTGGAATAAATCTTTGGTGATAACAGCACAGTCCACAACAGGGATACTTTTATATTTATAGTTTATTCTCCATTATTGCCAGAGGCCTCAAATCCCACATAGTCAAAATCTCCATTCTCTGCTGCCTGCTGGGCATTTAACAAGGGCTCTTGTAACAGGACCCAGAACAAGTATGGACATGAATAAAAGTGCAGGGGCCAGCCAGGCACCACAGGCGGTGAGGTAGCCAAGTGGAGGCATTGGAGAGAAACAGAGAAAGCATACAATGACCCTTCGTGCCTCAAGGCATGGCTTCAAAAGGTGTCAACACCAATTAAATTGTAAAAGCTCTGTCAGCTTCTGAAAAGTCATCCAGACAGGGACAAGACAGTACATAATCAAAGGGCTGGGATATGATTTTGTATGGTCTACACTAGACCCTATACACAGGCACGCCTGGCAATTTGTGACCCAGACGTGAGCCTTCAAGTTAAGGCTGTCCTTAAAGGTGTAAGTATCCTTCCTTTGGGAGCTGTCCAGGTGTAAGCCGGGGGATCTGAAACCTTTTGTTAGCAGGTAGTGACTGGTGGCTCCCATAGGTAAATTGCCCGAAAAGATAACTATAACTAAGACAGGTACCACAGATTCTGCCCATAGATCAGCTAAAGGATAATTGCCTAGTCTCTTGGCTTGAGCTTAACAGAGGCAGAAAAGCAAATATGACAAACAACGTTACAGAGCGTTT
This sequence comes from Ursus maritimus, assembly GCF_017311325.1. Lineage (NCBI taxonomy): Eukaryota > Metazoa > Chordata > Mammalia > Carnivora > Ursidae > Ursus > Ursus maritimus. The sequence goes on from NW_024424452.1 coordinate 98,436,003, forward strand.
TCTTTATCAGCAAAAGGCTCCATGGAATCTACTCTTTTGGGCAATAGAACATTTTGACAGTAATGGATTTGCAGGAGGGTTGTTTCAAATAGCTACACCAATAAGAAGATAACTTTGCATTTTTTATTTGGCTTTGAAAAGTATTAACGTGGCTTTAAGGAATTTATTGGTTTTTGGCAAAGGAACCCTAATCTCAATTCATGAAACGATGTCTCTCTCTCTCTTTTTCTCTTTTTTTGCCTACGGGTAACTATGATAGGTATGACCAATTCATTGGATGGCTTTCAAAGCGACAGCAGAGTTGGGGAGGAGAAGAAATGCATTTTATAGCTAGGGGAAAAAGATAGGAAGAACTGTCAAAGTGTTTCTCACATATTTTATTGCTAAGTAATTTCCTTGGTCCATGGAACTTTTTCACTCACCAAATCAAGTAAAATGCTTGGGGTTTGAGGTAGACTGATTCATGCTGAAAAGTAGACTCTAATGACATTAGGGTTCCAAGCATGGTCAGTCTAAAAAACAAAAACAAAAACACGAAACTCAAAAAGATTATTCTGATCTAGGTTTTTTGAGAGGAAATGCCACATGATATATGGATTTAGAAGGCAATCTTTTTAAAAAACAAACTATTTGAATGCTCTTAACGTAGTTAAAATCACTCTTTTATTTGGAAGAAAAGATAAACCAGGCATAGATAATGTAGCATATAATGGAGTATCAGCTTGAAAGTGTAATTTGTTAGATTATCTTTCAAATACTTTACTTTAAAATATAATAGCTGTTTTAAAAAATGAGTTCAATAATAAGTAGAAAATTGAGGAACACATTTATTCAAATTTTAGTATTGATGCTGGGGTAGTCCAGGTGAGGTAAGTAATGCTACAGCAACAAAGAAAGAAACCTCAGTGGCTTAAAACAGAAACACTTCCTCACATAAATTTCCTATGGGTTGGGGATACCCTAAAGAGCAGTGTTCCTCCCCTTGCTTTTTAATATGGCAATTCTTTATCAATATGTGCTTGCAGAACTGTCATGACAGGGAGCAGGAGTTAGAGAGTCAAGTGCCTGCAACTAAATGCTCCTTCTCAGACATGACAAGTACCATTTCTGCTCACATTTAAGGAGCAAGTGGCAGGGCTATCCTGAACTTCCAGGGGCGAATACACTTATCTCGTGAAGCTGAAAGGAGAAGGAATTGATATTAGCAAACAGTTGTAAAGTCAACCATAGACCAACCACTCTTTAATAATCAAGTATTCTTTCCTCTTTTCTGCCCCAATCCCACATTCAAGCCTTCCGTAAGAGAGATGATCCCAAAGCTCTTTATCCAGCATGGAGTCCATGATCCCAAATAAGAATGTGCTGACATAGAGATGTATAACATCTGACAAAGATGTATGTGTTGACATAGAGATGTATAAACTTCAAAGAAAAGTTGTTTTTTCCCTTCACAATCCACAGACTATGAAGGAATATGGATGGTACTGAAACTCAGTGTGGGAATTTAGAGAAGCTGATGGGCAGTCATTGTGAGGACCCCTTAGACAGAGTGGTGGGGAATGTTCCTCATTTAAGCCTGGTTTCCATTCCCTCAGAGGGATCCAGGCCTATTGTTCTTAGTGACATGTGACTTCACACTTGAAAGCTCAATTCTTTCTTTATTCTCCTTTGTCACATCTATACTGGGCATTGGGGAAAATAAGAAATAAAAATTGAGAAATAAGCAATTCTCTTAGCCCATTACCTGCCTGAGAAGGGTTAGGTAAAGGGTGATTTTAAGTTCTAAATAGCCACAGTCTCTTTGAGTCCAGTCATGGGATTCCTTTGGCAGTGAAATTCTCTTAGAAGTTTCATAGGCTTCTTATCTATTTGATTCTACATGTTTCCATGTACCAACTCCACACCCACAAGGTTTTTGTTTTTTGTTTTTTGTTTTTAGATTTTGTTCCTGGAATATTTGCTTTCTTATTTTCTCCCTTGTCCTCTTCTTCTCCTTCTTTCAACTCTCCTCCCCCACCCCCTTTCATATTTGCATTTGGTTTTCCATTAAGCCTATTGTGGTTCAGGAAGAGAGTCACACTTTGAATCTCCTTTCCTTAGAGATTTTTGGCCAATTGAAAAGATAGACAGGGTGCCCCACTTTTAATCATATCTTTATTCTGAGATGCCTTAATCCATTTCCAGATTTAAACACGGTGTAGTAGCCATCCCTTGATTTGATACTTGCCTTAATATATAGATTTTATTTTTCTGTTTTGCACAGATTCTAAGAAGCTGTAGCTTTTTCTAACCCTACTAATCCTCAAACTTATTATTTATTTATTTATTTATTTATTTATTTATTTATTTATTTATTTATGTTTAAATTCAATTAGCCAACATATAGTACGTTATTAGTTTCAGATGTAGTGTTCAGTAATCAATCAGTTGCGTATAACACCCAGTGTTTATCACATCATGTGTCCTCTTTAACGCCCATCACCCAATTACCCCATCCCCCTACCGACCTCCCCTCCAGGAACCCTAAGTTTGTTTCCCTGAGTTAAGAGTCTCTCATGGTTTATCTCCCTCTCTGATTTCTTCCTATTCAGTTTTCCCTCCTTTCTCCTATGAATCCTCTGTGCTGTTTCTTATAGTCCACATATGAGTGAAACTGTATGATAATTATCTTTCTCTGATTGATTTATTTTACTCAGCACAATACCCTCCAGTTCCATCCACACTGATGTAAATGGTAAGTATACTCAGCACAATACCCTCCAGTTCCATCCACACTGATGTAAATGGTAAGTATTCCTCCTTCCTGATGGCTGAATAATATTCCAGTGTGTGTGTGTGTGTGTGTGTGTGTGTATACCACATCTTCTTTATCCATTCATCTGTCGACAGACATCTCAGCTCCTTCCACAGTTTGTTATTGTGGACACTGCTGCTATGAACATTGGGGTACAGGTGCTCTTTTGGATCACTGCATTTGTATCTTTGGGGTAAAACCTAGTAGTGCAATTGCTGGGTCATAGGGTACCTCTATTTTTAACTTCCAAAGGAATCTCCTAATTGCAAACCAGTCTATTCTTGTCTGAGATCATCTTTTGTTCTTTTTGTGATACCTTGCCAATTGCAGCTGACATCAATCTGCAGACACTCTAATTTTCTATTTAATCTTTCTTCTAGTGCAATAAGATTTTTTTGCACAAGATCTGTCTTATAAATGATCATAGATGATAATATGACCAAATGATTTACCACTGCATAGGATTGATTTCCATCTTCTAGCTTCCACAGGAGGTGGCCATTCACCACGCTAACCCTGAAGGATCAACACTAAACTGATGCCACGTATTTCAGAGTTTTTGTCGTGGCAGCATCTGTTCCAAGTATAAATAAGTTTTAGTCAGCATGGATCAGGTTAGGCTACACTAACAAACAACCCCAAATTTCAGCAGCTTAAAACACAAAGACTTATTTCTCTTTCATTCAAAGTGTGCTAGGAACCCAGAGCACTCTCAGGGCAGCTGAACCATCCTCCGTGGCGTGGCTCTCTGTTGTACTGCCTTAGCAGTGCAGTGGATAGAAATAGCAGAGACAAAGTGAAGTACAGAATTGGCTGTCAGTAATTAAAATGCTTCTTCCTGGAAGTGATGAGTGTAATTTTTGCCACTCGTAACTCTAAGAGGCAGGGATATATATTTATCTTATGTGTCCAGAAGGCAAGGAGAATTGGGTATCAGGAATTAGAGGTCATGTCTGCCAAATACCCTGACTTTGTGACTTGATGAATGGGAATGCCATTCATCAGTTAAATAGTTTCTGAACCTCTACTACAAGCATTTTATTTCTTTTTTTATTAGAATCGCGATTATAATCCTAGCTGACACATTTTATATATTTATTAAATTTTTGAAGTATTTAAAAGTTCAATATAACTTTTGTGAATAGCTTCTATCTACTAGTTTTTCAGATTCCAACTTACTTTCTAAATGGAGACTATAAACTGTTACTCATCATTTTCCAATTCTAATTATCAGGTATTTTATAGGAACATTATATGTCCCATCTTAATTTAGTGATATTTTGGGATAAGCATCAGTAGTGGGCTGAATGCTAGTGCCTGAAAAGATATGTCCATGTCTTGGAACCTGTGAATGTGACCTTATTTGGAAAAATGGCCTTTGTAGATGTAATTAAGTTAAAGATCTGGAGATGAGGGGATCATCTGGATTAGGATAGGTCCTAAATTCAATGACAAGTGTCCTTATAAGAAAAGAGATGAGGAGAAGGTCTTCTCCAGAGCAGAAGGCCATGTGAAGACAGAAACAGAGACCGGGGTAGGCAGCCATGAGGAAGGCTGACAGCCGACAGAAGCTGAGATAGGCTAAAGAGAGTTCAGAAGGAGTGCAGCCCTGTAACACCTTGATTTGGACTTCTGGCCTCCAGAACTGTGAATGAATTGATGTCCTTTTAAGCCATCAAGTTTGTGGTAATTTATTACCACAGCCCTGGGAAATGAATAGAGTCCTTGTGAGCTTTAGGCTTTTAAGAATCACAGATACAATGAATTAGGCACTATCATGACAAAGTCACAAGATTTAGTATTAAAAATCCTAGGTTTGAATTTGGATGATCTGAATTCCAGGTTTAACTTTTTGAAGTAGTCATATCTTTAAAAAATGATCAGTTTCCTCATCTATAAAAGGAAAATTATAGTAAGCCCTCCCCTGCCAACCTGGAGGACTGCTTTATGAATCAAAGGACCTCATTGATGCAGGTGCCTTGAAATTACTATTACAGCAGATAAGTGAAATTTTAATTATGATAGTTGTTAATATCAAAATAACAGTAAATAGAAACAAACCCAGACCTGACATTGTAATGTCTAACTAGTTTCTATTTAAATGGACTTCATTTAGTGAGCTGCTTAAGATTTTCAGCAAAAGGTTAAAATGGTCCAAGCACTGGGCAACCAAAAGCCTTGCCTTCTCTCAAAAAAAAGCCCATTGACTTCAAACGTTTTATTTCTATTTATTACTATAAACTATATCTGAAGTGTGGAAAGAAACTAGAAAAAGCCCACTTCTTTGGACAGGTACTCAAGAAAAATGTAAATATATTTATATGAAAACAACCCTAAAGGCTGATCGAAAATTTAATATGTTTCAGTTCATACAAATCCTTCCTAGCAAATTACCATCATAATATAATAACTATATTCCAGTAATACTACTACTTTATTTCTAAGACTTCCCTTTTGTAACTAATTTTATCTATCTATCATCTATCTATCTATTTATATATATCTATATAGAGAGATATTTATTTATTTATTTATTTATTTATTTATTTATTTTAGAGAGGGAGAGAGAGAGAGGGCAGGGAGGGGCAGAGGGAGAGGGAGAGAGAGAATCTCAAGCAGGCTCCATATCCAATGTGGAGCCGGACTCTGGGCTCAATCTCACAATGCTGAGATCATGACCTGAGCAGAAATCAATAGTTGGATGCTTTCCTGAATGAGCCACCCAGGAGCGCTTGTAACTAATTTTAAACATAGTAATAAAGATTAACTCATAAATTCTCATCTTCACTTAGAGACATTGTTTCTATCTTACAGACAACTCAGAGAGGACACCACAAATCACAGATCCAACTGAGAATAAAACTTTGTGATGTAACTTTGAGGTAATGGTGACATCTGGGGTGTGTGTGTGTGTGTGTGTGTGTTCTCCTAGAAGATATTGCTTTTTTCTTTTTGTAAATAGAAGCTTAAAAGTCAGTAAGTGTGGAATGTGAATCGTGAAAACAGGATTTTCTTCTTGTTCAGTCATTCCTTGGTTACCAGTAGTGTAAGGTTGTTGCTACTGAGGGTACTTGATGTTTGGTCTACACTCCTGTTAATTTGGATGGTTGAGTCAAACACACATGCTCTTTGAGCAAAGATTTTTGCCTGTCTTATTACCAGGAGCTTGTGCCAACAATATTAGTCTACCCCTTTGGTCCTGTCATGAACTATCTCTCCACACCTTTTGTGGAAACTTTATGGATTTAGTATTAAAGCCCAGGCATTAGCTCTGTCATCGTCTCCTTCTCCCATAAAGATAGTAAGGATAAGGAAGATTTTCATGCTGATGCTGATATCTAAGCTTTACAAGATCTCTAGATGCCTTCAAGGAGACAGAGGCAATTGTATTGCTAGGAATTCTTTTATATTGCACGTTAAAAACCTTCGTAGGATTGAAAGTCAATGCTATAAACTTTAGTTGGAATAAACCAGAACTGAAGGCATCCTGTGAATTCAGGAAATTTGAAGACAATGAAAGAGAGATTGCCATTAGTAGATCTCAGAAGCTCATGTCAATGGCAACTAAATTATAATGACCTGTTGGATATTGATTCAGTTAGACTTCTTACTGGCAAGAACTCATCTCTCGAACACCTCAGCAGCCTCCTGCTGTCTGGTGAACTATCATGTCTCACATCTCTGATCAGAAGCCCAACAGTTCATCATCACTGGGCTGCTCATTTCATTGAAGCTCTGAGCGCTCTACCCACTAATCTAACCAATCCCCCATTTGTCTTCCCTCCTCCCCAGATCTTCTGGAACTCCAACTCTGTGATTAACAAAGCCATTTACACTGTCAGCCTCTTCTCTGAATATTCCCTTCACTCACGAACTGAAACTTGGTACCCTCCTGAGCATCCTCTTCCCTGGAAAATCTACCAAAGAGGAGCTCATCTGCCTCTTACACCTCTCTTTACTTCAAGATCAGGCGCTAGGATAGGCATGGCCTTTGGTTCCCCATTGGTTTATAGCTATCTCCTTCCTCTTTGAAAACCCTAGCTCTTCAGAAGCTACAACATTCTTCTCTTCCATCTCTTCTTAATTGTTCTCATCTACCGACTATGCGCCACTCATCCCCCCTCCTGATGACTCTCGTCTCTCATTCGCTGCCTTATTTTCTGTTCTCTTGCCATCATCATTCTCAGAAATTTCAACTTCTGCAGAGGAGAAAATGTAACTGATTTTCCAGTTCCTTAATCTCACCTTCAAATTTCCTTTTCTCCTACTCACTTTAGTTCCCAACATCCATGACCAAATCGTGGGCCCTGTCATCCATAGTAATTGTTCCCCCTACAAAACTGATTTCGAGCATTCGGTTTTTTGATTACCATCTTTTATTCTATTCATTTACAAACCATTTAATAAATAGGTGGGTAAAATTTGTGGTATTTTTGGGATGGAGTCTGTGGACACCAAGCCAGGACCAAACCCAGAAATGATCTTTAAAAACACCAGGAAGGCCTTATTTGTATTCCTCGTTGGCTTTCCCAAATCCTCTGCTTAAATAGATTTGAGATTAATTCTTGTCAGGGAAGAAAGTTTCTCATTTTCTGCTTTTTGTTATTTTTTTCTTCTTACGTCCCAGAGCTCCCCATTGGGTAGACGGGTAACCAAAAACGCCTGAGGAAAAATATGACAACATTTTCTTTATGAACCCATCCTTGTGTTCTGCATATGTTTTACTCTTCTCAATTCAAAAACACAGAGATTATAATAAAAACATAATAGCAATTATATATATATATAGATATATATATATAGTCATCTTTTTGTTGTTGCTGTGGGTCCTGTTTAAAAGGAAGCTGGTGTCATAACAATGCAGTTTCTCATTTGAAAATAGTATTTCCAGTACTAAGGACTGCCAGAGAATAACATAACATGTAATGAATGGAATCTCGCTGTTTTCATAGTCAGAAAAGCACAGATTTCAATATGCTAAAAAGTTAGTACTTTAAATTTTACTTTAAATTTTGCAAAATAAAATTGCTATCAATACCTGTCAAAATATAAGATAACAAAGTTTAATGTCTAGGTGGAAGAAAAGTGTGAGAGTCGAAACAGATTCATTGCCTATCATTCTCCCTCCATTTGTTCACTTTCTGTTCCTTCCTCCTCTCCACTGAAGACACCCCTTCTTATTTTTACTTTATCTATGTTGCATTTTAATATGCGTAGCAGCATCACAGCCAGACAAGGACCAAATTAACATAATACAAATGTAGAGAAAATGCCATAACTTGGTTTCTTACAAGCAAAGTATGAATATGATATGCTGTCACCTGGACTGCCAGGTATTTGCATCAAGGCTTGTGTGTTTTTCATTGACTGAGTTTATATTTTTACTTTCTAGCTCAAAACTGACATAAATAAATAAATGTAAATGCAGACTAGTTTTGCAAGTTATTAAGTACTTTCAAATAATCCACAAAAATTTTATATGGCTTATAAAATCTTATTGGATAATGTCCTCATAAATCTACCAAGTTATACTCATTTCTTTAGGACCATCTATGCAATTAGGTCTAGAAGAGATAAACATCTGTCAGAATAAGCCTACATTGTTCATTGACTTAATTATCAGGCTTATTTGGTCTTCTATTTGTGTTTCTAGCACTTGTATTCAAAGGAATTTTTCAGTTTCAAGTGATAGTAAACCAATTCAGATACTTGTTAGGAGAAAAGGTAACTTATCAAGACCTGTGATTAAAAACTACAAGGATAGATTCAGATAGGGCTTGATCCAGGAGCTAAAATGACATAACCATCTCTTTATCTTTTTCTTCCTTCTTCCATCCCCCTCTAGGCAGCGGCCTTCCCCCTTATTTATATTCTCTTCACTTCTCATTGGTTCCTTCTGTGTGGTGGCTTGAGGTTTAAAAGTTCTAGGCATATAGCATGCTAAGGTTGGCAATCAGATTAGAAAGTTCTATTAATTTTCCAAATAGTTAACAGAAGTCTGAGGAATGATCTTGATTCTAGGGCCCGGGTCACACACTTATCCATGAACCAACCACTATGGCCAGGAGATAGAATAGTCTCAGTAGCCAGTCCTGGGTTTTAAGTCTGTCTCTGAAGCCGGGTGACTGGGTTCAAATCCTCCCTAAGTCACATGAACCAAGAATGGAAGATAAGGATTTGCTGATGACAAATCTGGATACAGTTACTTAAAAGGAGAGGTTAGGGCTGGGAGAGAACAGCATTGTATACTAGAGAACTCCTTTGCAGGCAGCAGCAGAATCGTTATAGCTTTATAGTTTATGCACCTTCATTTACGTTAAAACGTTTGATTCATTGGTCCTGCTTTCCTAAGTTGTGGAAAGTGCACAGTTGCTCAGTACAAGTGCTCCATTCAAACAGTCATCAGTTTTGTTTGTAAAAAGTTCAGTTTCCAACTAGGGGGGAGGATCAGGAGGGAAAAAAAAAAAGAGGGAAGACTCTTCAGATTGGTTGAGGTTTTATTGAATAAGAGAAACAGTAGTGTTGGTAGGTTGGGTCAAGGTTGAAACGGAATGTTTTTTGAGAAACTCCGAGCACCTAATCACTGACTTCTTTTTTCCCCCACTTCCCAATCCTTGAGAATTTTGTGTAGACAGTATTTCTCCACAAACACCTAATAAAAAGGGAAATAAGAAGGAGAAGTAGGGAATTTTAAATAGATTTTTCAGCTGCCACCTGGTTTTTATCAAACTCACACTCTGATATTCATTAGCCTGCCTTGATGTCTGCTAGTCCTCGTGAACATAAGATAGTGCTTATTTTAATGACTGCTGAAGACGGGCTTGTTTTTGAAGCCAGTAATAGTTTCGAGTCATTTAAGCTGAATCTTGTGTCTTCTCTGAAATAATTAAAAGATGTGTTAGGTTCAGTTTGCCATTGGCTGTTTGTATGAACTTGAGGATTATGAAGAGACTTAGAAACAACGAACTGAAAAGTTTTGAGATGTGTCAGCTTCCTCCCTTCATGCAAAAAGAACCATTTTAATTATTCAGCATAAATTGTACATTTTCAATGTGTAAGGACTGATTTCACAAATTTTCTATTGAATAAGAAACTATGTGGTAACCATCCTGGGTATAGCTGATACTTTACTGAGATAAATAATAATTGCTATTTCTAAAGGTACACTTAAATGTGTTACAAAGAGGTTTAGCTTTATCTGTTTACAAAGCCTATGAGTTTGTATCAATACACACTAAAACCTAAGATCTGAGAAAGAATTTTGGCACCTGCTACTGAATTGGGACATTGGGTATAATCAGAATGTATTTGTTGGACTAATATATTCTTAGTAGAGTTGGACTGAGAGCTGCAATAGGGTATAATTAAAGTGGTAGAATAGAGAGAGAGGGTCCCATCAGGGAGGAGCTGAAAGAGTAAATTGGAAAAAGCCAGCTGGACAAGAAGATGGGGGAGAAGGGAAGGAAGAAAGGTGTTTCAGAAAGAAAGGATATCATAGACAAAAGAAGTTAAATACTCCAAACAGCCTCAGATGCCTTGAGAACCTCTAGACTCCAAAGGCTGTAGAGCTGGAAAATGGAATAGGTAGCCCAGGAGGACCATTTGAAGATAGTGCTGCTCACAGCCGAGGCAGGCAGGGCCAGGACTCACTGAAAGCCTTCCAGGCCATGTTTTTACCCATTTCCTTTTTCTTACATAGATTAATAATAAGGGGGGGTGTGTTGGCTATAAATCTCTGAATTATATAATCATCTCTCATTACTCCTTTCTAAAGCCTTCATTGGTGCTTATTCTTTGGACAAAATAAAGTCTCACCCTTTAGCTCAAAGCGAACAGCCTCTATCCCCCTTTATGTTCCCTCAGGTGCATTGTGCTCCTGAAGCCACTGTTTCCCAGACAACACTATATCTTTTTTTTTGTGCCGTGTCCTCTGCCTAGGATTCCCTCCTCTCCATTTCAAATGCCACCTCTCTATAAAGGTTTGCTAATTCTAGCTACTTCCCTGTTTTGCTTCCAGGAAAAACATATTCTTTCTCAGTTGTGATTTCAAAACGCTCTTTTTTCCTATCTTTCTTATACCATTTCTAACTTCTCTCTTGAATTATGATTATATATATGTGTATATATATATATTCAAATATATGTGTGTGTATATATGTATGTATGTGTGTGTAGGCATGTATGTATATATGTATTTAAATCTCATTACTAAATGTTAAGATCTTAGACAACAGGAATTGTCTAAGATTAAAGGAATTAAAGGAATTAAATTTTATTAATTTCTTCTCCTAGTAACATCTAGCCTAGTGCTTTGGACTTAGTCTGTTGCTCTAGCTGAGAGAAAAAGAAAGAGAGAAAGAGAAAGGAAAGGGACAGAGAGAGTACTATATCATTGCAAACAGACTTTTTTAGAAGCTCATCAACTTCAACCATTTTAGGCTTTTCAGAATGACATATTACATGTGAAATAGATAAATTAGTAAGGTACTTTTCAATTACTTTTGAGTAGTGGTCAGAACAAAACAGTGGACCTTTATAAGCCACTTTTCAAATTGCAAACCCATAAGAGTTTGCTGTAAAGAAAGGTCCTACTTGGGTAGGAATCTGGGCAAATATGGTAGAAAAAAGCCTCTAGTAGATCTAAAAATATTCAGTGACTATTACCTCACCTTTGAAAAGCCTGATGAATCTAGTGTAATTGTTTCCAGATTAATTAATAGAATTTGATCTCCTCAAATGTCTATACGTCTCAAATTTTTTAAAAAACCTTGCCTACAGATTCTTGGATTACTGAAGTTCATCATATATTTTGTTTTTTAAACTTCTAGGTATATTTGAATCTTTCTACTGGTGCCAGAAAAAAAAAAAAGTGCTTTGGCAGTAACATTCAATGGAAAATCCATTCTCGGATACGCTAGGATGCAGCTGACACACAGGGCACGTGTGAATTTTACAGACAGATTTAGTGGGCTGTTCGGCAGCAGGGAGATTAAGAGGCTGAACTCAGTAGTTTCATAGACGCTGACGTTATTCAACTTCTGGTAAAAAGCATTGCATATGTTAAAAGTCGGCTCCACTTTTTAACCATGTACAGTAATTTAAGTATCTTAAGTGACAGCACTTTTGTATAATCATAATCACATTCTTTGACTACTTGGAAAAGTTTATCAGAAGAAAAACATGATTCAATATGTTTATTTTCACCTTACACAACAATATTCTAAATTTAACAAACTACAATCTTGAAAGAGAACAGCAGATTTACTGTTTTACTTTTGAGAATATTTGCTTTAACTTGAGCTGATTTTTGAAAAGAAATATTTTTGGACAATTCTTAAAGACAAATTATCAAAATCCTGGTTTATCTTTAAGAAAGGTTACTGGTCCTGCTGACTGATACTGACATCAGTGGCGATGGCAGTTTTCCAGAACACACCACCTTTCTTTTTCCTTTCCTTTGTCTTTCTTCCCTTCCTGCTTTCTAGTTATCCCTTTATCATCTTACTCTAGTCTCCTCTTTCTCATTAAGCTCATTTTTCTCCTCAGTTTATCCTAATCTGGTCCAAACCAACGACACTTCGATGTTACTTAATATTAATCTGTCAGAAATATTGAAAAGCAAAGCAGTTGTTATGACATTTCAACCTTTTTTCCCTTTCTCTTTCCCTCTTCCTCCCTTTCTCCTTTCCTGTTTCCTTCTCTTTTTCTTTTTTCCTTTCTTCCTTCTTTCTTTATTTTTAAGGAAATCTGGAAATATTCTTTATAGCTTTGTTTTCTTTAGGCTTTCAGGTAATTTACTGTATTAAAAACATTTGTTTTTAAGACAGAAGAAACTTTTGATTTAATCCCATTAAAATGATATAAATCAACATTTGCTTCTAAAACATTATTTATTGTGCACGTGTGTGTATTTTTAGTTTCCATAGGACTTTGGGATTAAAGAGGACATAAAAGCTTTTATACAATGTTTGTGTCCTTTTGTACAAAATTTTCTTCTTTCCTGCCATGGATTGATAATCCAGCCAACCTGAGTATCTCCAGTGTGATGGGGATTTCTCCCCAACTTTCTCCACAAAGACCTTCCTTCTTGTTTTAAGGCTTATTTACATTTGCATTTACATTTGTTTTCTGCTTCCCCATTCTACTTTTCCTAGTTTTCCCACTTTTCCCCTTTGCAGCCATTTAGAGAAGGCAACACTTCAAGTTTTAAATATGTTATCATAAAATATTTAGAGAAGGAAAGCACTTCAAGTTTTAAATATGTTATCATAAAATATCCTAGAAGGGTACATGAAAACCATTAAAACTGACTACTTTTGTGAAATGGAACTAAGAAGGAGGGGATGAGAGAGAAAATTCTAGAAATTAAGACTCATCGGATTCAAAGCATACATATTTATGTATTAATTTAATTCAGTAATTGTGATTGTTATTTTAAAAGACCTTAAGTTCTTTCCAAGTCCCTTCTTAAAAAATGTAGATACAGTTTTTCAAAATTTTTCTCATATAATAATTATTTTTAAGCCCTACTTCTTCCTTCTTATTTTCCCTGCTCATGCTTCTACTTCCTTTTGAAAGGTATTTGAGTGTGGCAGCTAGAATGGAAACAAAAGGATGAATTTATTTGATGGTGATTCAGTTGTGAGTATATGCATCAACTTCTCTGCACTTATTTCGTATGTTCAAATTAGATAGTGCTTAGCATACAATCCTTAGCATATGGCAATCCAATCTTAATAGGAGAAATTCTATTCTTCTTAATAAAAGAAATGATGCTAGTAACTAAAAATTGAACAAAAACCATTTTAATAGAAAAAAATAGACTTAAATAACAACATAATAATTTTCTACACAGAGTGGAAATAGGATCTCAATTTTTATATTGTGAGTTTTCTGACCAAATTGTGTTAACTGAGTGGAGAAAAAGAAAATCTAGCATATTATTCTAAATGTAACAACATACACGCAAAAATAAAATATGTTTTTAAGGAAATTTATTATTTTTCATATGCACATTTTTGGTATTGATTTGTAATAAAAATCTACTTTTCTTAAGAAATATCTATCCTATTTTAATTTTTTAACTGAATTAATTTAAAAAATGTTCTTTCCAGTGATGTAGTGATGTCTAAAATAGTAACATCTTAGATGGTCAAGAAAGTGCTTTCTTTTTTTCTCCCTTCCCACCCAAAAGACCAATGTTTTACGGTGAAATAGTGGTGAATGCAGAGTACATATAAGAGCAATATGAGAATGTCATGGTTTTCACAAAGGTAAAGACTATCACCCTGCCAACTGAAGTTACGGATTCAACATCTTCATGGGTTAATGACATTGAAGTAAGCAAGGTCTTGGACCCAGTGAAAGGATGTAATATGCTAAGATGTTGCAAGCCATAACTTTCGTGCTATTTGTTGATTCTGTGAGTCAATTTCATGAGTCAACTCATGACAAGTCTATGTGGAATCTAATGAGAAGGTCTAGTGGAATGGAATTAGCCTTAGAGAAGTCTGTTGATGAGGGAAATCTGAACCTTGAGCTTCAGTGCCATTTCCAGCATTGAAACCAATTACCTGGATGCCAGTTAATCTCTCTGTGTACATTTCTTTGTCTATTAAACGAGAAGATTAAACTACATCAATAGACGGCTTTATGCTTCTCACCTTTTGTGATTCTAGGGAATTGCTGTGGAAAATCTGAAAGACTACATCCAGAAAGAAAACCGAACAAAAATATTCCGTAATGGGACAACAGCAAGCTTCTGGGTTACCGATATTTTCTTAAAAATGTTAACAACCTCTGTTAGTAGCTGATTTCTTCTCTCTTTTGTAGTAAGGAAGAGGCAGTCATGAAGCAAGATGCAATGCGATTAGATAAGAGATCAGCTATGCCAACAGTTCTGAGCACGAGACCATTCCTGGCTCCCTTTCACTATTATAAATCTGTTATTTATAAAGGGGTCCATACTTGTAAAATTTCTCTCTCATTCAGTATATACAGAAAAATGTAGACAGAGAACTAAAAATGATCCGCCTGTGAAAATCCATGACTGAATATAAATGAAAACAGTTCTAAATATCTAATAACTCAATCTGTTTGTTTTAGAAATAGCTGGAAATGGTCATGAAACTCAGTCAACATTTAAATAGACTGCTTCAAAATGTGCAATATTTTCTGTTCAACTCAGTGTTTCTACAGATTTGATTTCATTGTTAGAAGGAAAATTGATATACATTATGCATGCAAGGAGTAAATATCAAAGGAGGTGATTACGTAACCAACAGCTACTTCCCTCCATTAAGGTTCAAATATAGTATACTTCAAAAATGAAATGCTTAAAGGATCTTACTCTTGCAGAATAATTCTATTGGGTATAAAAAAATTTCAGAAAAAAATAAAACAAGTTTTGAGACTCAAGACATAATCTTTCTTTGTATTTTCAAATTAAAGAGTAATTAACAAGTTGAATATATTGAGGCCAGATTTATGAAACTTGAGATAGGAATCTGTTTTCTGGAAAATTCTTATGGAGGATTTGAAAGTTGAGGAATTATATTTATCAAGAAACAGCATTCAAATAAATAAAGAATTATAAGAGTGATTTGATGGACAATGAACAATGACCATTGCTCACATATTGTGGGAAGTCTTTGGAATTAAAATTTGTTTTTTCAGGGGCGCCTGGGTGGCTCAGTCATTAAGCATCTGCCTTCGGCTCAGGGCATGATCCCAGGATCCTGGGATCGAGCCCCGCATCGGGCTCCCTGCTCTGCTGGGAGCCTGCTTCTTCCTCTTCCACTCCCCCTGCTTGTGTTCCCTCTCTCGCTGGCTGTCTCTCTCTCTGTCAAATAAATAAATAAATAAACAAATAAACAAATAAATAAATAAATAAATTTTTTTTTAAAAAAATTTGTTTTTTCATTCAACCTGCACTTTAGAAGAAAATTCCCAGTTTTTGGAATGTGAATCGAAGAAACTACAGAATAACACAACTGATTTTATCATTCTGTCTTTTTAGTGAATTCTTCTCATAGTGGAAATTATTATAAAAGAATAGTTGAGGAATTCACTGTGGCTTTGTATCCTTCCTTACTTCCATAGTTGAAATAAGACTGGTAAACTCATGAGATTAGGCACTCCCATAAGACTGTAAGAGCTTCCTGGCTTTATGCTGGCCAGAAATAACAGCACAGAGTGTTTTTACAATAATCCTGCTTTTGGGTAAAAACAGGAAAGGGAGATGCATGTTAAAATTAAATATTTTATAAGATGAACAGAACCAAAAGAAAAATAGAGAAGTTTACTTTCATTTTGGGAAAAATTAAAATTGACTCTGATTATCTATTTACTTACTTATTTTTGAATAAGCAATTTATTCCCTTAGCACATTATAAAATTTCTGTTCTTTTTCTTCTCTGAATCTAGGCTGCCAAGTCGAGGTGACAATATTTAATTCACTACTCTGCCCCACTTAGAATATTCACTTCGTTGGAAAGATCCACCATTGGAATTGACATCAATTCTCAAGATCAGATATTTGTGTACTCGGGGAAATTTTCCAATATTTCTTAGTATTGAAATAGGCTACTCATACCTTTTTATTTTGTTATTATATTTCTCATCAGCAGCAATCAACATTTACCAAACATAAATTATTCAGCATTAACTGCATATCTTATTCTGAAGTCCCAATTCTAATACTTTCTAAATGACCAAAAAAAAATCTCCTATTGTTAGTAAATACAATATTATTTTTCCAGTTTTGAAGGGGAGAGCATTATTATCTAAATGGGCTGTCAGAAAGAGATGATCTTTTGCCTTTTTGTGTTTTCCTTTTGGGTATCCGTTCTCAGGGAAGACAATACACATATTTCCTGTATCTGTCTATTATGGTTATTTTCCTCTATTCCTTTTGAAATGGCATCAGTTTTTCTTCTGACACTACTGTTATTCTTTTTCTAGCATGGCAACCTTGGACTAACAGCATACATCAGTAAATGCTATGCTTTTTCTTTAAGGCTTTTCTAATTTTTAATTAAAAAGAAGAGCTAGACACTTTCTGATCACCTACAGGAGTGTGACTCTCCATGGTTACCTGTCACTCAAAGAGCTCCAGCTCTGAGGAATGCTAATTAGCCCCGCAAAAGCCCCATAATTGAACTGGAGAGAGACTGCCGGAGGTGCAGGTCTGCCTTCATTCACAACAGTCTTAGCATCTGAATGGAGGGAGCCATTCTGACAATATGAGGGAATAAAGGGAAATGGGGAGGAAAAAGAAAAACAAAATTCCATCTGCCATTTTTTACTCTCAGTTCTAAAGTGATTACCAAGATGTAACCTGGATACCATGTTGTTACTTTAAAAAAAAAAAAATAGAAGTTTTCTTTAACCATAAAATAATGAGCCATAGCATCTGCTTGACAATGATCAGTATGACGGCTAATACGTTTGAACTGTATAAAAATAAATCGTCTGGGATATCAATGCGGATAATCATGATGGTGATAATAAGTGTATATTTGGGGGGAAAACAGTCTTTTATTTAAGTGAAGGTAGTATTTGAACCCAGACAACTGGCCTTACACAAATGTTTCTTGGTTATTTTTTGAAGAAAAGAGACAAAGTTCTTGATATTGCAATGTCCCCTAAGCTGAGACAAACATGTACATTGACATGTAGACAATTGAAAGGAAAAATGTAAGATTTAGTGGATAAAAATCTTGGACCATCATTTAGAGTAAAAAAAAAAATTAAGATAATTGTGTTTCAAATAAGTTTCATCTCCTCTTCAACTCAGTACTAAATATTAATGTGGGAAATAGATAGTTGCAAAAGATTATAGTAAACTCATACACATGAAAGAATGAAGTAGTTCTTGACTGCAAGCTTCAGATTTTCATATGATTCCATAATCATAGACTATATTATATTCCATAATTATATACTATATACTATAACTATAGGCACTTTAGATAGAGCTAAGTACAACTTGGAAACTGAGGCTGAAAGAAACTGTCACTAGCCCCAAATCACATCATGGATGAGGGGTAGAGCTGGAAATAGAATTCAAGCCCCCTGGTCCCAAGTTTATCATTTAGAAGCAAAAGTACAAGGCAATAGATGAAATCTTCTTTGGTTTTTAAGATGCTGGGGTGTACATTACAAGATCCAGAGGTCAGGGGACTTTGTCCTCTTCTTTGTCATAACGTAGCATCTGGCAGCACTTGGATTTGTGCCCTGGTACTTCACATATATTTGTTGAAAAGATAAATGAATGGCTACATTCTTACATGACTTGAGTATTTCAAATTGCTTTCAAATATTTAAAATGCTGGTCCATACAATAAGATAATTTTGCACACTTTTTTTTTCATGTGGAGCGTGACTCATTTAACTTCAGTTTGGAAGTTAAATTGGGTGTGGTGATTTTGACAAACATCTATTACTAGAATAACTGGGAACCACTGCTAACCTAACTTACTTAGCCATGTGTTATAGACTAGTTACTTTTTCCTTTGGAGAAGGAATTACAACCTACTTAAGCAACAGACACAGTAAGCCTAACATATGAGAATAAGAGAAACAAATGAAAACAAAATACTGGCTCCATTTAAGTGCAGTAGCTACTATAGTCCAGGTATAGCATTATATAATTCTTAAAACACATCTATAAGTTTGATATTTTATACACATTTTACAGATGAGAAAACCAAGTTTTAGAATGTGTTAAGTAATTAGATGATACAGTTAATAAGTGAAAGAGCCAATACTGGCTTCATTTCAATTCCCAACTACAACTCCTCGTTTCTTTAACATGCAAGTCCACACAACTGAACATCAATTCTCTTTGGGATTCTGATAGAATTCTCATCATCTGAGTCATAGTATGAGCAATGCTATCAAATGTGACTCTTCTAACCCTTGACCATCTTGCTTTGGCTGGAGTTGTCAGGGAAGACTTCCAGAGGCCATGACCTTAGAGCTGACACCCAAAGAAGGAAAAGGAACCAGCCAAGCTGCCATCTTAGAGAAGAGAGTTCAGGTAGAAGAAAGAGGTTCAAAGTCCCCGTGAAATAAATAAGCTTCGGTGTTTGAGGAATATACAGAGGGCCCAAGTACCTGGAGCAAACTGAATCAAGGAAAGGGATGGTAGAAGTTGATATCAGAAAGACGGAAGTCATTTAGTTTTTGCAAGATTTTGTAGGCCAGTGAGGAATTAGAGTTGCATACCATTTCTAGTAGGAAACAACTGTAGACTGTTAAGCAGAGATGGACTATGAAATTAAAGAAGATCACTGAGAGGATAACACATTACAGGGAGCAAGAGTGGAAGTAAGGGGCCCTGCTGGGAGGCTATTCCAACAGTTGCAGACAAGAGATCAGAGTTTCAGCAGTAGAGAGGATGGGAAGTCATCAGGTTGAGGATGTATGTTGGAGACTGTACTGAGCTGATCTGTGGATGATTGGAAGTGGGTTTGAAAGGAGAGGACTCAGGAAGTCTGTAATTTTTGTTTTGTCCTAATAATGGGTAGATAGTATTTACCAGATGATGACTGAGGTATGATCAATTTGAGGGAGATATTAAGATAATGCTTTTTACATAGAATATTCTCCAAACACATTTTTAAGAAGAATAAAGGATGGTTGAGAATTTAGGCTGTTTGACTGGTGGACACTCAATGACTATTTCACTGTGACAAAAAAAAAAAAATGATACAACTTAATGTAAAACATGGCTACTATTTTAAACAATAAATAAATAAATAAATAAATATCCCCAGAGTCATAACTGATGGGAAAGTCTACATCTCTGTACCATTCAATAAACAACTTATATTCAGAAAAGAAATGATAAGCGGTTGTGAGATTTCTTCTTAGGATCATTTGGTTAGGCTTCAAAAATTTAAAAAAGGAAAAGAAAAACAATAATTAAAAGCATGTCCAATGGATTGGTTTACCACACCTTTTCCCACCTGGTAAGTAAGAAGTCACATCTTGTCAAATCTGCATTGCTCATGTGAATGGAATGCTTTATGGAGACCAACCCTTTTCCACACCCTGAACTCTTTCCTTTCTACTTTAAAGTGAAATATATAAAAAATAAATTTGACTTTTGGTTCGAAGACACTGGCCATAGCATTAGAACCTGAAAGCAGTTATTAAAAATCCTTTGATTTTGCTGCATCTTATTTACAATTTGTGTGTGTGCATGTGTGTGTATTTTTATATAAAGGCCTTTTCTTGTGTTCCAATACTGGCTCCTATTATTTTTATTAGTACAGTGGATAAGGTTTTCAACTTCTTTATTGAACATGACCATCAACACATACGATGTGGATTAACAACCAATCAAAAATACCAGAATTTTAAGTCTATTCTAACATCAATAAAGGGTCTTTTGCTTAATTTACTTATTAAGAATATTTCCATCAGTGTTCATGTTTTGCTCCTGGTATTTTGCCAGAGAATTGCAAAGCTATTACTCACATTCACTCCCCTTATCTAAGTGATTGTTTTTTCTTTCCTCTTGCCTTGAAAACTTAAATATTTAATTTCTACTGTATTTATTTGTCCTTTTTCATACTTTGCTTTTAAATGTTGTCATATATATTTTTTATCTGTTTTCAAGCCTTCTCAAATCTTCTCCAGAAATGTATTTGGGGCAGAGGAAGGGGATGAAGGACAAGATTTCCTTCATGGTAGAAGTGTATATAAAAAATGCCACTTTAATATGCTTGCTTTCTCTTTACTGACTTAGATACTGTGACCTCCAGCTGGTGCTACGCACCCTCAGAGTTCATGTCATTTCTTCAGGGCTGAGTGTGGACAGAGCTCCAGGTTATGTATGAGCAGCAAATTGCTCTTCAGTCAGGATTTATACCCAATGGATCATTCCATCATTTCTTTTCTTTATTTACATGCTGAATATGTCTAATGCCTTCCCTTTCATATTCCTAACTCCTAGGAATTATTTCTCTGATCTTCACTATTATAAAAGAAACTGGGACCAATAGAGTAAGTGATACTCCTATGGATGCGGAGGCTGAGAGGCATACGTGACACTAAAAGTTAACCTAAGGCTGTTGAGAGAAATGGACCAACAGTTCCTGTTTCTGAAATCAATAATGTTCAATATAGTCATATATTATCTCTATGTCTTCTATTCTCTTAGTCTTGAAATTAAGATAAAATGAATAATTATCAAAATAAAATATTTGGGTTTTGTTCAATTTGATTGCCATTTATCTTTTGACACTTAAACTGTCAGTGATGCTGAGTGGCAGACCCTGGGGGTTGTCCCTTTACATCTTCTGCAGTAATAATAAAGATTACATTTCCAGCTTCCCATATGGATCAAGTGGCCATGTGACTAAGTTCTGGTCAATGAGATGTTAACAGGTGTAGTGTGTACAAATTCTAGGTCATGCTTTAAGGAGATGGGACATGTTGTCCCCTTCTTCTTTACCACTTCCTGCTNNNNGGAATATGGATCTAGCCATCTTGGACCGTGTGGATGGAGTCAACTCCCTAGGAATGGTAAAGTATCATGGGAGAAAAGGGTGTGAGTTTCTCATGACTTTATGGAACAGATCCATAAAGTAACTCAGACTCATAAGAGGGATAAATAATCCGTCCTCTGTCTTTGTCACATACAGATCAGTCTACATACTAAGACAGCCCATATAAATATAATAGCAATATAATATAATATAATATAATATAATAATATAATATAATATAATATATACATAATCTAATATATAATATAATCCCAAGAAACAGTATAAAACTCAAATTAACTTTTGCAATTATGTTAAAAATAGCTCTAAAATGCTGAATTCATTCTTATCTATTATTGTGAATAGTTTCAGCTTACGATCTACTGATTTTGTTACACATGGGAGATGCATTTCTATTTAGATGAGCAAGAAATATCTTAGCTATACTTATTGGCAAGTTTACATTGCATATTATAGAATTAGCAATGTATTGAAATCAATGCATGAGGAGAAAAAGTAATCTATGTAAGAGCACTTACATGAAAATCACATATTTCAATATTAGAAACCAGAAGTGTTTTTGAAACGGTGATTTTGTAGTGTCTTATAAAGTTCTTCACCTTTTGGAGGGTGAAATATAGTGAACATTCAATCTTGCTAAGGAATACACATCAAGCCTTCCTAAAACTCCTAGAAACTAGAATACCCAAAAATAACAAGTAGTCTTTTTATTTATCTATTTATTTATTTATTTATTTATTTATTTATTTATTTATCATTTACTAAATTATTCTTTCTTTATTCCTTAATGAGGATAAATGTATACATGAGGATGGAGGGAGAGCCATAAAGCCAAGAGATGCTGAAGCTGTCATGGGGCTTATTTGCTAGTGAGTAACTCAACGTTTATCAGAGTAATCAAATTTGTGCCACAGAGCAATCACAAATTCCATCATGTCAATGACATCAGAGGTTTCTTGAGAATTAAAGCCTTGAATCTTAGATGTGTGAGTGCCTATGGTCTGCTCTATGGCATTTTATGCTTTGTTCTGTTTGATTCTCTGGGGAGCATTTTTATGGCAGATGTTACCTAACAACGCCGTTAGTGATTACCCAGGAACCACTCTGGGCCAGACTCAGCTCCGCTAATAAGTAAAAGACGACCATGATAGTAGCTGCTGACAAGCAGTGGGCCTATCCAATAGCGACTTGAAATTTTTGGTTTGTTGCTCACAACTTTTCCAGGTATAGCTTGGAAATTATTAAGTGCTAAAAGGCTTAATTACATAAAACCAAAAGACTCCGGGTAAACACTGTGCTTACAAATAAAACATCTTAGGTGACTCTGGGAACATTCTAGCTAATTTTTAGCTGCTAATTTGACTTCTTAGATGGTAATCAGAATATTACAGTGGATAAGGATTGTGGTGGTGATTATCCAACCACAAAAACTGCAGAAACTAAAACGAAGTACTGTTATATGTTAGCTGAGGGGCCCCAAGCAGAATTATTGTGTGAAAGAAGTCTTTCTAGGGAGATTGGCATAGGTTCTGTAATGTAGCTGTCATGTATTGAGTACTTACCAAGGTTCAAAAATGTGCTAAATACTTTCTATGGATTATCTCATTGAATCATTAGAGTAATCCTATGAAGTAGTTACTATTATTGATTTAAAAAGGAGACCAATTTAGAGAGTTTAAGTACATTGCCCCAAACCACATAATTAGTAATTGTACCAGGATACATACCCAGGTTTGTCTGATGACAAGGTTTATGCTCTTAATATGAAGTTATCAATCTATTTATTAACAGAACAAATGACCATATTCCATTTATTATGAGAAACTGAATCAATGTGGGACGCCTGGGTGGCTCAGTCGGTGAAACGTCTGTCTTCAGCCCAGGTCATGATCCCAGGTCGAGCCCCGTGTCGGGCTCCCTGTTCAGTGGGGATCCTGCTTCTCCCTCTGCCTGCTACATCCCCTGCTTGTGCTCTCTCTGACAAAAAATAAATAAAATCTTAAAAAAAAAAGAAATTGAATCAATGTAATATACATATTTAAGACAGAGAAAATCAATGTCTTGTATAGCAAATATTTTTTCCAAATAAGTAGTTGAATCGGTTTTACATTTATGGCTCCTCTTAGAATCTCTTTTTTTCAAAGGCTTTACTCTTGTTATGGAGGCTTTCAGCAAAATGCACTTGGTCTTCCAAGCACATTGCTCAGTATCCCGGTATGCTTTGCTGTTCCCGTGGAGGTATTTGGACGCTCATTTTAGCCTTGCTTTTAGAAACAGAGGACCGTTTAGAGCTTTGGATGGCTTTGAGATGTTACTGAGTGACTTCCAGTGTCTAGAAGATAATGCAACCAGATTCATCGTATCTCTAATTGGAACAACATATAAATGATCAGAAGTTAATCCATATTTGAGAGATAGAACTTGGAACTGAAATCATATCTATGTAAGTTGGAATAATGTATCCAAATCAATATTTAAGATAGGATATTTTTGTGGGATTGAAAGGTTTAGCAAAGAAATGGAGGGAGAAAAGGAATCTTCACTTTACAGGATATCATGGCACATACAAATTATTTTGTAAGAAATTGGATGAAAGAGATTTGGCATTTTGAATTTCTATGAGGAAACCCCTATCAACAACAGACCAGGTAAACACAATCAAATGGTGTTAGAATATTATTGTGTTGTCTCTCTCAACCATTTCTAACAAATCCAAATGAATTTATATACTGAATTCTAACACTTTTCATTTGAAAGTAATAGTGTGAAAATTTTTAGGATCGATTGCACAGGAAAGTTGTAAAGGAACTGAGATAATAGGTATGAAATTAATTGAATTTCACTAAAGAAAATCTTACAAAATTAAAAGATCATACCCAATTACTAAAAAAATTTTATTTCTTTATTTTATAACATTTAGAATGTAAAGTTTTCAATATCTATCCATGACACACTTATTTTAACGATCAGTTAGTACTTGACGGTTCCAGAACCACAAAAGAATCGGATGTTTCTGAGTTTATTATAACGATGTGGGGGTCTGCCTTTATTCTCATTTTGTTACTGGAGAGAATATGTTCCTAGTGAATTGAGATGTGGTGACTTTTCTCTCCCCTCCCACCTTGTCTCTATGGAAGCTGACCAACAATGACACTTTAGGGAATAATAGTTCTCCTTCAAAGTTGGACATGTCTGTGGTGAGCTTCCGATACAAACAACAACAAGAAGAAGAAGAACAACAAAACCCCACAAATAAAACTCAAAACAAAAATCTCTACCCAAAACAAACCAAAACACAAACCAAAACCTAGAGAACTGCATTTGAAGCAAGGCACATTGTTATTATCTCATTAACGGATAACACATTTTGTCAAAATTCAGTGTCCTATTGGATACTCTTGGATGGGAACAACAGAGATTATTTCCACTGAATGTAGATTAACTGATGCTCAAAAATCTGATTTTTCCCCCCCTACAGTCTCTTACTAAGTAGAACAAAAAACGAATCACAGTGTCCCTGACTAACTGCTAGAAGGTCTGCCCTTGTTAGGCTAGGCTGCCTCCCTAAAAATGAAGCCGTTCACGTGGTAGCCATCGCTTTAGGAATCAAGCACCCGGAAGCTGAGGTAGAGGGAGGCTGTGGCTTACAATTCCACTCCAGCTAAAAGTAGATAAAAGAGACAAGTGATCTGGTATTTACTTTTACTTTCCAAATAGCAATCGCTAAATTCATGATTGCACATTTCCAGAATATTTAGCTATCTCTATTCTGACCCTTGCTTATTATTTTTTTTAAAAACCTTCCGTGTGGGTCTGTAGGAAAATTCTCCATAATTACATTACGTTGAAAACTTGGCCTAGCTACATGCATTGTTTTGTGGTGTGAGAAGGAATAATCTGCTTAGCTATAAAATTCCTTCCTGTATGATACATGTATTACTTCATAGATTGAGAGACATTCTTCTGGTTTGCAAACAAAAGACAAACTGTCCTGTAAAATCTTTGTCTACACTGAGAGTCATAGTTTTCTCTGGCATCTAAATCTAATTGAATGATGTCCACTAACTGCAGCTACTTAAAAATCTGGAATAACAGCTTCCCTGATTTCAAAGTCCTGCTTAGGATCTTTGTGCCAGCATCCAGTGCGATATTGTCAAGATTGTATTTAGTATTCAGTTCCAGATTATAATCTTGGAACTTCTACTTTCATGGAAAATATTTGTTATACACACAGACATATACATGAAAAAATATACAAATATATCAAAATAGAATTCCCCAACTTTTAAGTCCTTATTTTTAAAAGTTGTATATATTTAGATTGCACAACGTGATGTTTTAGAACCCTGAATGTTACTTTTTACTTATCGGTCAAAACCTTATAATGGGGGATCATTTATTCGAGAAGGTTTTTGATACTAATCCATTCATCCCTTCATCTATTTTTAAGTGTTTATGGATCACCTATATGTGAACAAGCAGCTTGCAATTCAGAGTTCTTTTACATTGTTTTTGAATATATGTGTGAGATTCTTATGACTAGGTAATCTAGGCGTGGAAATGAATTCAGTTATAATTCTATAAACGAACATCAAGATTGGATTCACATCGAGAAGGAGTCACGTTGGGGAAAATATCCAGCAATGGTGGCGTGGACATTGAAATCCTAGAACTCACCTTAGCCTCCTAACCCTGCCAGTATTTGTGTCAAGGAGCCAGCAGAAATGAACGTCTGCTGCTGTTATGGCCAGTGGGTGGGCTCGTATAGGGAAATTCAGAGGATCTCACCTGAGTATACATCAGTGTAGTGACACGTGCAAGTAATTCATCCATCTGAATAAATTGATAAGAAACTGTTGACTCAGCCAAAATGGTGGACTCAGTTGTGTGGTCAGCAAAATCTGAACAACTTGGCAGAGATTTACGTTTCAAAGGACATTATAGACTTTACAGTCATTTAAGCTGCCACATTTTATATAGAAATGGCAGCGGAAAGGAGAACAAAGAATAGGAAGTGGGTGAAATATCTTCTACAGGATGGGGAAAAAGAATTAACAGAGGTTGAAGAATACCATTGGTTTCATTTTCTGGAAATTAAGGAGAAAGAAATTTCCAAAGTCATTCTGGCTGCACTCTGAATTCTTCCTGTTTGAAATTTTAATAAATCTTGGATGCATATTACATGTGGCAATTTATAATATATTGCTTTGTTACAACCCTTGAGTAGTTCTCATAATTAACTACTTAACTTTTGTGTTATTTACATTTTTATTGTTGGTATGGACTTTGCCTCTTTAATTGGATTGCAAATTTTTCTACTTAGACGGCTCTGCCCCAAAATTTTATTCCTTGCAGCACTTCCAACTGTCTTCACAGCAGAGGGATTCAGTTAAGTATTTTTTAATTTATGATTTGATGTTTTTATATAACCTTAAGAGTTTAAAATATATTTGTCAAGTTTCAGATACAGTGTGTTACTGAAACTAGCATGTTTCATACATATTTGAGATTATCTATGTCAGGAACACATGCAAGACAAAGTGCTTGAGATCTTTATGTATTAGGAAAACAACTTAACTTTGGTTAAAATTAAAATTCCATTTAATTATTAATAGATATTTAGGAAACAGGATGAATATAATATGCCTAAAAAACAGAAACATAAGAAAAATATTTGGGTCACTAAATGTTAAATACCATTTACAAAATCATTATTTTTTAAAAAAAAATTTTTTTGTTTACCCATTGGACAGAGTGAGAGTGAGAGAGAGAGAGCATATACAAGGGGAGGGGCAGAGGGAGAGGGAGAAGCAGACTCCCTGCTGAGCAGGGAGCCCATGTGGGGCTTTATCCCAGGACCCTGAGACCATGACCTGAGCTGAAGGCAGACGCTTAACTGACTGAGCCACCCAGGCGCCCCAGTTTACAGAATTATTTTTGTTTTGGTGTGTGGAGACTACTTACTGTTTTATTTGGATAACTGTATCTCAAGATCAGTGAATTTGTGGTAGATTCATAATAATTCCACACATTTGTTGAAAACAATGTAAAAGGACTCTGAATTTCAAAATTGCTTGCTCACATAGAGGTGGTCTGTAAACACTTTAAAAATAAATGAAGGGATGAATGGATCAGTATCAAAAACTTCTTGAATAAATGATTCCCAATTATAAGGTTTTGGCTACTAAGTGAAAGCAACAACTCAGTTAAAAACGTTTACCTCGGGGCGCCTGGGTGGCTCAGTCATTAAGCGTCTGCCTTCAGCTCAGGGCGTGATCCCGGCGTTCTGGGATCGAGCCCCACATTGGGCTCCTCCGCTATGAGCCTGCTTCTTCCTCTCCCACTCCCCCTGCTTGTGTTCCCTCTCTCGCTGGCTGCCTCTCTCTCTGTCAAATGAATAAACAAAATCTTTAAAAAACAAAAACAAAAACGTTTACCTCAGTGGAAATTAGGAAGGAAAACATCTCTTAACATTCATTCATTTTACGAGGCATTTGCTAATTAAAGTGGAATATGAGTTTTACAATTATGTATGGCTAAAATGGAAAGTTTTTGAGTATATCAACTATATACATACATATTGTATGTGTATGTGTTTGCCTTGAATCAGGTATATATCTCAAATTCTAGTTACATCAGACTTTTCATTGTTTCTTAAACAAACCATTCATTTTCATGTCTTCGAGTGTCTGATCGTGGTTTTCCTTGAGCACTAGATATTTTCTCCAGTTGTCCATCTGGAAAGCTCTCATTTCTCCTCAAAGTCCAGCTCAACTGTAGTTTCCTTTCCGAAGACTTTTCTGACCCCCGACAGAGAATTAATGCTTTTTTTGGGTATATTCCCATATCAAAATTTAAAAAGTATCTGATAAAATACTTCTCACTTTGTATTGTAGTTTTTGTTAAATGTCTGCATCTCTCACCACTCTACAGGTTTCTCAAGGACAGGGATGGAAATCTAAACTGAAATAGAGGACTATAACCTCTGATTAGGATTAGTGAACTCAGAAAATGAATATAAATTTTCAGAGAAAATTCAAAGAAACACAAGAAGTCAATAAACATTTTTTAAATGCTTAATCTCACAAAAATCAGGTGATAATAACAAATAAAATTACAAATTGAAGATCCTTAAAAAAATATAATAGCTTACGTGGAAGAGCTGTGGGGCAATATGCTCTCTCATACTCTGTTAGTAGGAATAAAAATGGCTATAATGCATCTGGAGGGCATTTTGGCAATAAATATCAAAATGCTATGAATACGAATTTTTTGTTTCAGAAATTTCATATCATAAGGAAATAATCATGAGTACATGCAAAGTATACACATATAGTAATGTTTGTAATAGAAGACCGTTGGACACACCCTCAAAGTCCAAACTTGCGATGAAATTAATATGAGAAATAATATGCAGTCATTAAAGTAATACCATAAAGAGCTATTTATTAGTATAAAAGTTTAAGAAGTATTATTAAGAGGAAAAATTAAAAGATATTATTTGATAATATAAAATATCTCATAACATCTCTCCACCTAATAAGAATTATATAGAAAAAAATTGGAAGTATTTATTATACACCAACATGCAACAGGTAATTCTGGACAGTGGCTTTCCAAATTTTGCAAAGATTCTACATTAAACACCTGTCTCCATCTCTTAACAGAAACATCTTGTAAACCTAAAATTGCAGGAAAAATCTCCCAAGTGAATGATAACATGAGATAGTGGAGAGAATACTCATCCTTTGGCTTGGAGGAAGCAGTGACACTGAGGGCTACTGAGGCTGCCGCACTGAGGGCCAAGCCGCTTAACTTAGCTTGGTTAGGAGATTGGCTATCTACAGAGGGGTTGAGCAAGTAAGTAAGTATATCAGATCTTTCTAATGATTATATTCAACTTTTGCATCTTTGGTAGGAGTGAACAGAAATGACACTGCGCTTTCCTCATTCTATCATATCTGGGGCTCACAACCTCAGTTCATTTCGTTAATGGAGATATCCACTCTGCTTGCTTAATTAAAAGGGGACTTTTAGGCTTCTTCACAGTAAAGCTATAGTCCCCTCTTTGATACTTAATTAGGATTTGGTGGTGGGCTATGTTCAGACTCTGGCAATATCCCGTTCCTTATCAGTCTCTCAAATTAATTAATTAGTATGAGTTCATGAATTCCTATTTTATTCGATGGGTGGAATTACCTATTACTATCATGTCTTTATGGTCAAATTATCTCAGATTTGCCAGTAGAAATCTCTTCAAGCTGATTTCTGTGTCCTTAGAACCTGTCCCCACCATTCTTGGAGCCCTTTCTCACTTTCGGGTAACACCAGATGTTCAGGCTTATCTGATACTTTCATTGCCCCAACCCTGGAGTAAGTCATTTCTGTGGAAAGTTCTGGAGCAGCATGGTAAATAGAGACCAGGGTCTAGACGCTCTGTGTGCTCTTTGTAGCGTGAGCACTGCTCTTCCCATTGCTATCTCAGTGGAAAAAGCAAGGAAACATCTCGAAGTATGTATATATAAGTGGTCATACATTTACATACATCTATAGCTATACTTATTTCTATATCTAGCCACATATAATAAAAAGAAAACCTAGGGGCGCCTGGGTGGCACAGTGGTTAAGCGTCTGCCTTCGGCTCAGGGCGTGATCCCGGCCTTATGGCATCGAGCCCCACATCAGGCTCCTCTGCTATGAGCCTGCTTCTTCCTCTCCCACTCCCCCTGCTTGTGTTCCCGCTCTCGCTGGCTGTCTCTATCCTGTCAAATAAATAAATAAAATCTTAAAAAAAAAAAAAAAGAAAACCTAAAAGGAAAAGAGGAGAGGGAAAAATATGGGAGAAGACAGGATGGAAGGAGAAGAGGAAGAAGGAGTTTCAGATATTTTCATCTTGAAACTGAGAAGTATTCATTTCTGGAATTTCCATATAAAAGTAAATCAAGATTCAAGTTTATGTTGAAGAAAAGATTTATATAACTTTAATTTGTAATCTGTTATATGTATGTTACACCTGTTTATCAGCACTGAAAATCTCCTCAACTATTTTATTTTTGAATGCTAAACAGTTAGGATTCATGCCATTTAGGCAATTTTCCAGAAGTGCGGTTTAATAGATAACATATTATATCTAGTCTATGACACATATCTGTATTAATTGTATCTATCTTTATTTATCTGTTTTACTGATAGGATATTTAATGTGATTTTTAAATAAAAAAGTCAGTGTCCAAGCCATGTTAAAATCATTTGGCTAGCAATTACAGCAAATGACCAACATGTTTAAGTTAGAGAGTTAATTCATTTATTTAATTTAATAAAAATGCATTGAGTCTAAATATATACCTGGCATTGTTTCAGTATAACACCTAAAATATAAAGGATTCTAAAAATATTCTTTGTTTAGTAATACCATGGATATATTTTGTGAATTAATATTCAAGGTAATATTCTTTAAACTGTAAGTCATGATACAAAATTAATGAGTCTCGTTATTTAATGAATAATGAATGAATTTAATAAATGAATGAGAATAGAATAAAAAGAATATGAGTGATTGTACGAATGAAGCATATATATTGTCCTGTGAATTGAGTTAAATGTATGTGTATGGCTGTATGAGTCTACGGTATCACTACGTAATATTTTTCTTACTGTTAACTGTCAAAATAATTCAAAGACACAGAATAATTCAAAGAAATAATTCAAAAGATAATCAGAATTTTCCACAAAGCATCTTAAATGAAAGAAACTTCTCCGCATGGAAGTAAATGAATAACTATCAAGTAGGAAGACAAATTTAATATCCCACGAATGCACTGAGGGTTATAATAAAAGATAGTAAAAAATGCTTTTCCTCAGTATTAATGAACTTGTATTAAGCATCGCCTATTAGGTATTACTGGAAATAAATGCTCTTTCCTCTCAATTGCTGACTAAGGGACACATCATGCTTTTGCCCTTGGATTGGTGCAATGATGGTATTTCTCATTGCCAATGCAAGCTGCAGCGTGAGCAAAAAAGAGTCTAGAACAAAACAATTGCTTTTTTGCAATAATAGAAATATCACTGGGTGAATAGTCCCGATGCAACTGTCCCTAATGAGAAACAGGTACACAAAACTAAAGCTCAGAAGACCTGGATTTGTTATGACTTCTACAATTCCACCCGCTGTGCGGTTTCAGGGGTTACTCTTTACATAGAACACAAGGTACAGAGGATATATTTTGCAAAACAGGCTTGAGACTGCCATTCTTTTGCC
Source organism: Ursus maritimus (assembly GCF_017311325.1). Classification (NCBI taxonomy): domain Eukaryota; kingdom Metazoa; phylum Chordata; class Mammalia; order Carnivora; family Ursidae; genus Ursus; species Ursus maritimus. The sequence goes on from NW_024424452.1 coordinate 98,467,579, forward strand.
GCTGTTGCAATCATGGGAGCAAGTTTTCTGAGCCTTCATTTCCTCACCTGCAAATGGGTAGGGCAAGTTTATCCTGTTCATAGTCATTATTCTTTATAATGGGCCATGTTAGCTCAGCAGAAGAAGGAATCTCTCTTGGTTCCTTCTAATGCTTTCCATTATGTCTCTTCCCTGTGTCTGGTGCCTGAAGGAGCCCAGGCTTGGTACGCTGTGTAAAAATGACTTAAAGTGGTATCCTTTGATTGTTTATATTTCAGCAAGACTTTGGAGAACTTAAATGTCTACCGTGAATTCTACTGGTGTGTTTTTTATCATCCCACCAAGAAGAAATATGGGATTCATATTCTCTGGTGAATATTATGTGTAATCATTTCCTCACCCTTGTCCTTCGATCATGGATAGGATTGACAATGGCTCTTTCCATCAGTTATTTTATAATCACTTTAATGTGCTACATGGCTATGTTATGTGGCACTCTTAATGTGTAGAGATTTTTGAGGCCAGAGTCCAGGTCAGTTTTCCTTCCTCCCTTCCTTCGTTCCTTCGTTCCTTCGTTCCTTCCTTCCTTCCTTCCTTCCTTCCTTCCTTCCTTCCTTC
>NW_024424452.1:98468277-98513022 GCF_017311325.1 Ursus maritimus
CCTTCCTTCCTTCCTTCCTCCTTCCTTCCTTCCTTCCTTCCTTCCTTCCTTCCTTCCTTCCTTCCTTCCTTCCTTCCTTCTTCCCTCCTCCCTTTTAGAGGGTAGGTAGAGTAGAGAATGTTACCACATTTACAAATAACTCTTGAAAAAATAATACATTAATTTTATTCAAAATGATAATTTGTTACCCAGATTTTTAAACTTTTTCTTTTAGAATAGCTTTGTAGCTACAGAAAAATTACAAAAACAATGCAGAGGGTTCTCATGTATCCTGCCCCCAATGTCTCCTCTTATTAACATCATATAACAGTATGATACATTTATCAGCATTAATGAACCAATATTGCTATACTCCTAAGTGAAGTCCACACTTCATATTTCCTTAGTTTTAATCTACTTTCCTTTTCCTGCTCCAGAATCCCATCTAGGATATCACATTACAAGGTCATGTCTCCTTAGGCCCCTCTCGGCTGTGACGGTTTCCTTGTTTTTGATGACTATGAGTTTTGAGGAACACTGGTCAGATATTTTGCACAATATTCTTCAGTTGGGATTTGTCTGATCTCACGGTTAAACTGAAGTCATGGGTTTTGGGGAAGAAGGTCATTGGGATAAAGTACCATAAACATGACTTGTCAGTGTCAATGTTTACCTTGATCGCCTGGCTGAGGTGTGTTTGCCAAGTTTTTCCATGGTAACTCACTCTTTTATCCCTCTTTCCACACTGTACAGTGTGAACGAAAGTTACTATGTTCAGACCACACTGAAGGAGAGGGGAGTTAAACGTTCCACCTTCCTGAGGGGGGTCGTATCTGCATACATTACTCAGGATTCTTCTGGATGGGAGATTTATCCCATCGCCCCCATTTACTTATTTATTCAACTGTTTACTCATGTTAATGAGGATTCATGGATGTTTATTTTATATTTGGCTTTCATCACTTTTTAAATTTAGGTTATGTAAAGCTTATCTGATTTAATGTGGACTCCTTGCCAGCTCAAGGCCTGCCGCTCCGCACCACACACCCAAAATTCTAGGCACAGGAAACACTTCCATGTTTTCAAACATGCCTCTTTCTCACACACCTCTGTCTCCACATGCTGTTTTTTCATCTGAATGCTCGTGTCCACGTTTGGCTCTTGCTCGCATCAATCCTTTACCATCTAGCTCATATGATTGAGAAGTGAGACTTTCTTTTTGCTTCTTTGGCAGTTTATGTATCTCTCTATTATGGTATTTGTCACATTATCTAATATTTGCTTGCCTCTTTCTCTTCCTCGTAAGAAGGTTAAGTCATTGTGATACTGGTAGTTTCTCACTTCTCGACCCTTCAGTACCTGGTGCCCTGCCTGGCATAGAGAAGGTTCTTCATGCTCTGTTCGAATGGATGGACAAGGAATACAACTTCGCTGGTTAATAGAGTTGATTTTAGAAGCAGTCTCGGAGTCCTTTCTAGAGGGAAAAAATGGCATTTCAGATCTGCAGTTAATAGGATATACATTTTGAATTGCTTTTATCTCCTTGTAGTGATGTGTTTACTCTGATCGTCCAGATTTTCGTATGCAGTCATCTTTGAAGATCAGACATTCATGAGTTGGCCGGTCAGAGTGAAGGTCACAGTTTCTAGTCCAGAAAGAGCCTTTCTCTCCGTGAGGAGAACGTCCCCCCCGGGCAAGGATGGAAACCGGGGTGACCTTGGCCTCATTAGCAGAGTGCCCTAACCAACTGAACTAACCAGCCAGACTACAAAGGCAGCAGCAAAGAAATCTAACAAACACAAAAGTTCACTTTATGACATAAAACCTACGGCCTGTATTGACACACACGAACTGGCCTGTTTTGACTGTCAGGTAGTCAAGAAAGTCAAAAAGTAGTCAAGTTAGGCAACAAGCATGTCTGACTCTTTTCCTCTGACTAGACTCTGAGCGTTGATTTGACTGGTGTGTGTTTGTAGAAACAGTCACATTTCCCTTGCCGAAAGAAGATGCTGGTTTTTTTTTTTTTTCCACTGGAACTTAATGTAATAACTGTTACATCATATAAATTCATTTCCTTAAGAATATGTGTCAGGCTATCACATTAGCTAAGGAAAATTCTCATCTTTTTTTCTGTTTGAAATTATGGATGGGCTTTTTTGGGGTCTAAATTAAGTGAATTCATAGTGCCATCTAGTGCTTCAAAAAAGAATTATCAGGGCAACTGGGGAGAAATTTCACATCAGGCTTTGGCTGTAAACACAACATTCTCAGTTCTCTGCTTAAACAAGTCACTGATTCAGGCTCGCATTTTCTGTTTTTGGATTATTACTCACAGTTAATCAGGTATTGACTTTTTCTGACACTTACTGGTGTGAAAAATCACTGATTCGCGTACAGTTTGAAAAGAACCCCCAAAACACATAACCAGAAACATATGTCCCTTTTCTCTTAAAAGTATTAAACATGAAATGGACCCACAAATAAAACCAAACAATGCTGCATAAGATAAATGAGGAAAATTGCAACCTTAGATAAATGAAGTCTCCTCCCACCTAAACAGGGTGGTAAAATAGAAGGGTCTGAAGACAGATATTGTTTTATTCTATATACTTCTGAAAATACATATTCTCTGAGTCTGTTTGGAATAAAAATCCAGAGAAGAAAATAGTCACTGAAGAGAAAAAGCAAATTACTTTGCTTCTACTTCAAGAAAACAAACCAACCTCTATTTACCAAAAAATTTCTGCCTTGGTTGCCCTCCCTTCCCATATGAAATTGTTCTGATATTTTCAGAATTAAAATTTATGAAGGAAACAAACATAATGAAGACTCTCTTGATTTGGAAGCATTTCTGATCAAGGCACAAAATGTGACAGATTTACATTAGTTTCCTTGTCACTGAAATACAATAATACATATTTCTCTTCACTTTAACATTTCAGAAGCCTTGCGTGTATTCTCTCATCTCCAAGCAGTGCTGTGAGTATTATTAGCCCCAGGTTCAGTGAGCGGCAGCGCTGGCACCCAAAACCCGTCTCACGTGCTCCAGGCCGCTGCTGCGGCGGCCAGTGTCCTAGTTCCTTTCTCTTAGTGGCGTTTTGAAAGCTTGGATGAAACAGTAAGAAAAAGAGTAGGGAAGGGGGGAAGAATTAAGTGCCCTGGACAGGGAGAAAGGGTGGCTCAACTTGTGTGCCAGAGACTCAGGCCGCGGAAGCTTCAGGCAACATTTCTTACAAGGCTTTGTAACCCATATGGTTCGTTAAAGAATGGAAAAAAGAATTATGAATATTGTAAACAATCCGTTTTAATGGGCTATCCCTAAGTAGAATACAAATGATTATCAAACACTTAATAAAAATGGGTGATGTAAAGAGCTGATGAAAATTCAGTGGGGAGATCTTTCAACATCCCGAGTACCATCCTATCAGTTGAGGCTAGTCACATATAACCAATTTTTTTTCTTTTTCTTATCTATTCTTTTTTTTTTAAACATTTTTATTTATTTATTTGATAGAGAGGGAGGCAGCCAGCGAGAGAGGGAACACAAGCAGGGGGAGTGGGAGAGGAAGAAGCAGGCTCCCAGCGGAGGAGCCTGATGTGGGACTCGATCTCAAGACTCTGGGATCACGCCCTGAGCCGAAGGCAGATGCTTAACCACTGCGCCACCCAGGTGCCCCTCTTTTTCTGATCTATTTTGATTCATTTCGGATAATTTACTTTTTGGTTTTAATATTGCTAGAGAAACAAATTCATATTTTATAAGTAGTTCACAATTTAAAAATGCTGAAATAGTATAGACTTAAGACAATTTTCAAAGGAAGCTTAATTTTAAGTAGTGCTCTGTTTTAGTCATCATGGATCAGCCATTTAATGTACTCAATTAAAAGCAGTTTTATTTTCATGGATTTTTTTTAATAGTTGTTCCCACCTCGCTCTAATTGCCCGTTGTGGGGAGGATCCTTTGCCATTGCAGGATTATGTCGCTGTGGATAGAAAAACATGCTCAAATGCTGAAATATTTATGATGTAGTCCACCTGCATTATCAACTCATCATGACTTATTGGTAAGCAATCGCAGTGCCTCTTGGCTAAGAAAGCAACGCCAGAAGTGGTAAGGCTCACGCTGACAGCTGTGTCTGGGCTCCCCCCAGCTACTTCAGTGCTCCTTGCCCTTGGCAAAGAACTTAGTGAGAGAACAATAAAACATATTGTTGTAAAACAGTAAAATGTACCCAGTTTGCCAGTTTGCGTATTTCTCTGCAGCTACCCGTGATACAGGTAGCTATGGGCAGACTTGCAGGTCTGCCAGCCTTCCTGGCTTTGAACAAAAGTGTTTTGTTTCAGGCCATTCTTTGGGTGGGCTCCTGTGGGTATTTTGAGGAAGGTTGGAGAAAGAGGTATTTTGCTGTTGTTGTTGTTTTTTGTTTTGCCTTGCTTTTTTTTTCATAATAACATATCATGAATTAATTTGCCCCACATAAAACCTAAACAAAGGAAAAAAAGCCTTTGGGAATCATTTTTGAAAGGAGCTGGCAGTCAGGAAGAAGAAAATATTTGCCACCGCAGTTAGGAGAACATATTTGTTTGACTGGATTGACATTTTATCATCCACCAGAAGCCTTTATTTGATTTAGCTGTTGTGTTTGGTGGCACAAATCACGGTCTGTCCACACCACACTGGCCAGCCCTCCTGCTTGGAGCCTGACTCCGCCAGCGCAGTGTAAACTTGCATTCACAGTAAATCCACGCAATACCTTGGCCGCACTGGCAGAAAAAATGAGCTCATGCCAAGTGAGTTCCAACCACAAAAAATTAGGCAGAAAGAACTTGCAATTCAAAATGAGGTAATATGGTAATAATTTTTGTTTCTCTCTGGAACAAAGAGCATGAGTTGTTTTAAATTGTTATTTTCCTGCTTTCCTGAAAATATCTACTTTCCACTTCATCTAAACTCTAATAGGGCAGTTTGAAAACCCATCCTTGGCACTGAACATTTAAAACTCTATTATGAGGGCGCCTGGGTGGCTCAGTCGGTTGAGCGTGGGGTTCTTGGTTTCAGCTGAGGTCATGATCTCATGGGGCCATGATCTCAGGAGTTGTGAGATGGAGCCTCTCGTGGGGCTCCCCACTTAGCGGGAAGTCTGTTTGAAGATTCTATCCCTCTGCCCCTCCCACCACTCATGTTCACGCACTCTCAAATAAATAAATCTTTTTAAAAAAAATGTTTAAAATAAGTAAGTAAGTAAATAAATAAATAAATAAATAAATCTCTATTATATTTATCTCATTTTAGCCTTTATGGGAAAATTCTGGAAATCTTTCATCTCTGTATCACCTGGAGGTTAGCACAGAGCCTTGCATGCAGTATCTATTGAATGGTTTATTTGTTGAATGAATGAATTTACAAAATACTCTAGCAATCTAGTAAAGAGACATTCCAAAATTAAATTAAAGCGAAGACAGTGAAAGTGAATTTTGTATATTGATCAAATATATTTTAGAAGTGGCATGACATAGGTAAGTATGTGATTTGTGTAAGTGTCTGCATGAACACCCAACCGAGTTTAATGCTTGTAGCTATCTGGCAATCTGTTCTTCCTTAATCATGTTTTAGTTTTTCTATAAATAAACAGAAACGGGCAACTCTCTGTATTTTTTTAAAAAGATAGTTCTTTATTGTTAATTTTATTATAGAATAAAATTTTATTTCTTAAAGTAGACAATAAAATACATTTTTTTTCAAAGGAAATTAAAAATTAATATTGGTTTAAGGCTCTGTTCAAGGAACTTACCTTTGTGTGTGCTTCTATTGTTTATAAATCAATTGGCATGCAATGGCTAAAGAGCAAATTCAAATGACTTAATGCAGACAGCCTTAACTATAACTGCTTCAGGTGTAAGAAATCTTTAATGGTACAAAAATAACCATGATTCCTCCCTCCCTCCCTCCCTCTCTTTCTTCCTTCCTCTCTTCCTTTCTCTGTCTCTTTCTTTTTCTTCTCTTCTTTCTGCTTTGTACAGAAGGATTTATGGGGGGAACATTAATCCAGAAGTTGTTCTCTTCCTATTATAATTCAGGGCAGCATATAAAATCCTGCCTAAAATAGTAGTGTGTGAAGAGATAATTCCCAGTGCATGTTTGGAAGAGTGTGTCATCGTTTCAGGTTTCCACATGTGCATAGCTAGAGAAAAACAAAAATAAAAAGCTAGCGTTATGGAAATACCATGGCTGAAGAATGCTGTTAATTGCAGACCGCAAGACTGACAGGACATCCAAATAGACAGAGCAAAGCATCCAGTTGAGATGAAACGAGTTCTTTAGCATAAAACACAGAACAACAGAATGTGTGTGTAATCTTACACACATGCACACACGGAGGCAACAAAAGAGCCTGGATAGGACAGAGACCAAAACATGTTTTGTAAATACATCTAGCTAAGTGCCTTACCTCATTGAGGAAGGATTGGCATCTAAGACTAGTGCTACCATGTAATTATATGCTGAACAGTTAAATAAAAAACAATGAATTTTCGTTGGCATATGAACATACACTTAAGCTTACTATTTAGTAAACATGAATTTAGTTGTTCTGTACAAAACTGTTATAAAATTTCCAAATTGGACAAAGAATAAAAACTAAAGTCTAGGTGTATTATTAAGAAAGGACACCCATTCCAGTAGAATCCAAATGAAACAAAAGTCAGAACTCTTGCACTCTAAGTGGGAAAGCCAGTTAACCAGTGCCTGTTGGTGGCTCTGCATGGGCCGTTTTTTGGCAACGCAATGTCTATATTCATCTACGTCATTCACATCTCTTGGATCTTCATCTTTCTATTGGTTCTTGATCATCGCCCTGCCTTGGGCGTAGGTCTTCTTGTCTTTCATTTGTTACAGTACAGTACAGATCACCATAAGTTTGAAGATCTCTGGTACCTCTGAATCAAATTTATGCTTAAGTTCCTTTCTCACGTTCCCTTGTAATATCTCATATTTTTGCTCATTGTGGTCATATCTCTTCTCCTTAACATGCAAGCACCACTCTTCAATATCTTCTCCTTGTTTCTTCTACAGAAATTCAGCCTTTTGGTGAAGAGAAAGACATGAGCTCACGTTAAAAAATACCTGAGTTTGAATGCTAACTTTTTCCTTACTGATTGTGAAACTATGGTATGGTTCCTCAGTTTTCTTATCTGTAAACTGAAGATAATAATACCTACCCTACAATCTGGTTTCAGAATTAGATTAGAAAGTGGATTATGTAGTGGTCCTGGGCTGGTGCTGGATAGAGAAAAATTTCCAAGGAAATGCTAGTGTCTTTCTTGCAAAAGCATCCCGCCCCCAAGATATTTTGTTGACCCTGGGCTGAATTAGTTACATGAATCACATTCATTAGTCATTGTGAAGAAAGAGGAAAAAACCCCTCAAAACACATGAGTATGGTTTGTCAGCTGTGTTGGTGTCATCCTCTGTTACAACAACAAAGGATAACTGTGTGCTGTAGATCAACTCAATGATAGGAAAGTTTAAGGAATATTGTGATTAGGGAGGGATTAGAGAATTCTGGTAAATGATGAATTTACCTTAGCAATAAGAAGGATTGAAACCAAGTAAATAGATTCAGGAGGACATTGGTAAGTTCTTAACTCTATACAGGAAGATCATATTCTATTCCTTAAAATACTCTCTGGGTTAGATGAGGAGCAGGCAGTGGTATTTTAAAAATAATACATCATGAAGTCACATTTTTATAAATTGTTTTAGAGATTGGCGTTACTAATCTCCCTTCCTCTTTTATATCTGTCATATTGTGATTTATAATAAGAAGTATATATTTGGTCTTCATTTTCATTTCTGGCAGAGCTCCTAAGACCCTTGGAATTTCCTAAGTGATAAGAATGACAAAGATGTCCTTTGTTATGTTAACGTGGTGACTTTTGAACCATGCCTGGGTCACCTAAAGGTAGGGGGATGGTCACCAGAAAAGCCAACCACATAATTAGAGGATTGGCACTTTCAGAAATCCCCTGCTTTGGGGGAATCAATCTCCAGTGGCCAGTGATTTAATCAATCATGCCTTCGTAATGAAGCTTCCATTAAAACCTTAAAGATAGGGTTTGGAGCTTCTGGGATTGGTGAACACATGGAGGTGCTGGGAGAATGGCATGGAAGTTCTCTCCTCTTTCCCTATACTTTGCCCTTAGCATCTCTTCAGTCTGGTTGTTCCTGAGCTATATCTTTTTCTAATAAACCTGTAATCTAGTAGGTAAAATGTTTTACTGAGTTCTGTGCGCTGCTCTAGCAAAGTAATTAAACCCAAGGAGGGGATTTTGGGAACCTCTAGTCTATAGGTGGTTGCTCAGAATCACAGGTGACGTCCTGGAATTGTGACTGGTGTCTGAAATGTGTGTAAGAAGGTGAAGGATGGGGGGAGCAGTCTTGTAGGATTGAGCCTCGAACCTGTGGGATCAGATGCTATCTACAGTAGATAGTGTTGGATTTGAGTTGAATTGTAAGACACTCTACTGCTGTTCAAGAATTGCTTGGTGGTATGGGAAACCATCCCCCCCTATACACGCACAACACACAACACACAACACACACGCACATTGGAATTGATGCAAGACCTTTAGTATCTCTGTCTAGAATACAATAAAACAAAAAATATTGCTGTTTCTCCAAACATGAGATATTGGTCAATGCTAATATATCCTTTCAGGAGGGTATATTCATTCCTGGTTTCTTTCAGAGGCATGACCAACTGTATCTATGTCATAATATAATATTTGAAATATAAAGATATAGTTCTCCAATATTTTCTTTTACTTTTTGGCCTTTCATGGAATCAACTGCCAGCTATCCATTGCCTCGAGGAAAGAGTAATGCAGCAACAAGAAATTAACAATGAAATGTTTAGCTGGCTGTTGAGTTTACAAAGCAGAGACCATAGATAGAAACTGATGGGACTTGTGAGACAAAATACACAAAAGACCCCGGAGAATATGTGATGTAGGTGCCGTTCATCTCACCAGGTCTGGACAAGGTGCCTCAGGGAGGGAAAGAGAGAAACCAAGAGGGGAGGCATTGATACTGTGGATCTTTGAGAAAGGGAGGGGTGTGCTGTACTTCACCCCAGCTTTGGCTGATTTCCCAGGTTAGGGAAAACTATCCCGGAAGGGATCTGTAAGAATCTAACTGTAGAGGCATTTGGTGTCTCCCTTCCCAGGTGGAGCTCTGTGTACAGGAAGACCCTAGACAGGAAGTGGCTTCAGGATGAGTCCATGGTCTTGGTCTCCTCATGGAGTTCCCTGTATCCTGAGTGTTAAGGATCAGTGAAATAAAACGTGTACAAAAAATGCCCTTGGGTAGCACCGTACAATTTACCATGGCACTTTGGGGTATGCAGGAGCCGAGAATTTTCCTGCTTTCACACAGGAGATTTGAGCAGCTGGGAGAGTAAGGTCTAGAGCCACCTTGGGGAGCATAAGCAAGAAATGACTCAGTAGGAACTCTTGTGGGCTTCTGAGGAACAGATGGAAATGCAGTCAATTTGATGGATGTCCTTCCCCCTACTACCTTGACACTAGAGAAAACTTAGCCTTAACTTCAGAAAAAAGGAAGCACCCCACGTTGACTGAGATTGAGATCCTGTTAGGAAGACAGGTGGCTCAAATCAGATTTAAATTGGATTGTAGAAAAATAGAGGGTTTTTTTGCACACTTTGAGAGCTGAAACAGCAACCTGCAATTCAATATAACCTCTATGGAAGAAGCATGATCTGGAAAATATTCCTTTTATAAATGTAAGTATCCTCTGTAGGTTCGCTTGATAGCTGGCTTTATCTCTGGACATTCAAGGTTCAATTAGAGTGACTTTGACAAAGATTTAAAAGATGTAAGCAGGTGTAGTGGAGGCTGTGTAACCTTGGGCAAGTTTCATAACCTTTTTGGGCTTTAGTTTCCTAATAATATACAAAATGGAAATATCAGTGATTCCTACTTCATAAGATTGTGGTGAAGATTAAATTAGATATCATGTAAAGTGTGTACATAGTGACTAGTGTATGATAAGGGCTCACGAAACGTTAGCCAAAATAAATACCTTAAGTATGATTTTAAGAAGACTCATCTATGAAGAAAGATCCTCAGAATAGGATTTAGAGTTAAAAACTAATAAAGTTTGCTTGGGGTCTATGGATACATTTAGTAATGCCGGTGCTTGCTTTTGCAAGGCCCATAGTACCTCATATGAATGAGAGTCATACGAATATGGTTAAATCAATTATGTATAATGTTTTCTCTTGTCTCTGATGCTTTTCAAACATCTTGACACACCATCAATTAGTATTCACAGCTTCCTTTTCATGCGGAGCTCAATACTTTATATGGGCATTCATATAAATAAAGAAAAAAGTCTCAGTGTGTTTCCAGCAGCTAGAATTTCCTTCTTTTTGTTTTGCATTTGCATATAAGAACAGTACCCATTTACAAGGGATTGAGACAAAGTATAATCAGACAATGAGAATCTCCTCTGTGAAGGAGGGAAGTTAAAAGTATGAGGAGGGAAACTATTTCAAGTTGGAGAACAAAATTGAGTGCCACTATTTTGATTTGCTGGCCTGTGAAGTTGGACCCTTTCTAGAAAGATGGGCTCTTATGAAGCCGTTTGTCCCTCTGCAGGCAGGTGATCTTGCACCTGGCTCATTCCCTGGGTGTGTGCTGCTCTGAGGATGAAGCTGGACAGCCAGGCTCTTATTAAGCTGATTTGTGTATCAGCTCTGTGGTCTGTGTGCAATCCATTTACTCCATCTGTCAAATGAGCATAAAATACTACATCCCAGGGTTATCAGTATCATATAAGAACATAGATGTAAAATACTATGTAAGTTTTAAAGAATTATACAAATATGAGGGATGAAGGTGTTGCATATTTATATTTTCATATGATGTTTACATTTCTTTTTGCTTGTGACTTCAGACCTTGTTATTGAAAAACAAAGTAAACACTTTGGTAGGAACAAGGTAAAGAGTTGTGGGCATATAGCGTCTTCATCTAAGCATTGCGTATTCACTTGGCTTCTGTCCTCAGAAAGGAAAGTTGTTTTGGGGTAGATATTAAGTGTGTGTGCTAAGGAGCTGTGGCCAGGTGACTTAAGTCTTAGCTGTGGAACAAAGCAAGTGTCTGGCTATTCAGTATACTTCTTTCATTTATTTATACATTTATCCACTCACTCACCTATTCATTCACTCACTTAGTTATTTGTTTATTTACTTATTCATCATTCATCGTTCATCAAATATTTATTGGATACCAGACAAGGTGGTAAGGATCAAGGTGCAGACATGAATAAAGTGGTTGTAATACATTATTGGATTTGGGTAAAAACTAGATCTGGTGTCAGTCCACCTTTTCACTATCCTGTCATATCTCTCTCTCTCTCTCTCTCTGTCTCTCTATTTCCCCACAGCCCAGCCACACCAATCTTATTTCAATCATTCAAAGTATTCTTATTCCTGACCCCAGGACCTTTGCACTTGCTTGTTGTTTCCAGTTTTTCACCTTTCCTTACCACTCTAGCTAAGTAGCTCTTCTCAACCTCCTACTTATACTGTTTCCAGTTTTATAGTCTTTATAGTTCTTATTACTAGCTGAAATTATCCTGTTTTTGTTCAGTCTCCCCTTACCTCCTGTCCCTCCTGCCCCCCCCCCCAAGAATGTTAGCTTTAGGAGATCAGGGATGGCTATTTCCATGTCTCAACAGCACCTGCCTCAAGTCTTCAGTCTGGCTGAAAGGCAGGGGGGATGAGAATGATACCCATTTAGCATCCATCATCCTTCAACAGAATCATTACTAATATCAGAGGTAAATGAAAATACATACTGTCTTTCTTCAGGGAATTTTGGAGAATAAGGGAACTACATTCACCTCTCTGACAAGGAGATGATTAAAAACACTATCTTCAACTATAGGAACTGGCGGGAAAAAGATCCTAGCTGCATACTGGGTGAGAGGAAGCAACATCTGACGTCCACTAACATGCCTTTTTGGTGTGTATTTTAAACAGACAAAACTTTGTTCTTCAGGAGAAGTGAAGAAGCCAGAGGTGGTACCTCAAACATATTCAGTATCTGCCTTTCACCCACTTGCCAACCAAGCTTGGTTAAATGCTCCTCATCTGTCCTAACACAATGGGAACATTTTTATGGTCATACTCTCTGTGGTGCATAACCCAGCAGTCATTCTCTCTGCTGCACCCGTCCTAGACACCCAGCCTTGTTTCTTGTATTCCTTTGCTTTCCTAGAGTCAAACATGAGGCCTGAACAAAGCAGGTGATTAGCACTTGTTTCTTGACAATTCCTTTGTGCGATGGAAAGAGCACCTACTGTGTGTGAGGGACTGTGGCAGTTGCAGAGAAGAACCCTGTAAAGAAGGAGAGCATGGTTCCTATATTCACAGGATGAACAGAGTGCATCATGAACCCAGGCTCAATTTATTTAACAGTTACAGCAATAATGTGGATAAAGTCACTGTTCATCTCCAACTGGTAGATGGCAGTAAGTAGTTTGGCAAAGGAGCTGGAAGAGGATGAGAAGAAGGGTTTTTAGTTAATTTCAGAGGTTGATATTATGCTAGATGATACAATCGTTTCTAATAGATTTTGGTTAACTCCAAACATCAAACATTTAATAGGAATTTTAAGTTATAATGTGATGCCTCTTACATGTCACTGTGTAGCATTAAGTAAAGCATTATGACTAGTATTATTAGAATGTTATTTTCTTTAAATATAAAAATTATGTTGCTACCTTCTGAAGTATTAGAAGGATCTAAATATTTCCAGTGAAAGATTTGGCCCATAGAAAAAATACTCCCAGAATAAAAGCCAAAACTGCCGTGTAATTTGAGAGTTACTTAGAGCCCTCCTTGTCTCTGATATATCCTTCCTGTATTTGACAAGAAGTAGACTACACTATTAGTCTGAGTTTAACATAGGGCTTTAATTATACATTAGAGTTTGAATTCAATTATTCATTAATTCATTCAACAAATATTTACTGAGGACCTAGTATGTGCCTGACACTGTTTTGCACTCTATGAATAACAGTAACAGTGGAAGGCTGGCAGGCAATGCAAGTGAGCATAGAAATGGTCAAGATGATTTTAAATAATAAAATGATATTGGAAAGTAAAACGAGGTGGTAGGAGACAGGAGCTACTTTAGATGGGATGGTCAAGAACATCTCCCTGACATGGGGATTTAAGAAAGGAATAGTCCGTGTGGTTGAAAAGTTAGGAAAATAGGAGAAAAATCAACATGCATGTGATATAAGAATGAGCCACAGATGGTAGTTGTATGTTTATTATAAGAAAAGGTCAGCATAGATCTTCCTAACAGTCTTAGCACCTCTTTAACAAGGAAGAACGGCACTCTCCCAAATATATTAAAGTAACAATTTGGCATGGCATTCCTCAGGTGATTGTGTCCTATAAATGTTACACTGATTACTAACAATATTCCAAGGTCATATTTACTAGAATTTTGCAGTAATGATGTTTGGATCATGTATCCACAGCCAGTGTTACCATTCCTTGAGGAAATTTCCTATGGTTTGAATAGTCGTCTACTATTGTAAAGTGAAGAACAATTAAAGAAGAAAGCAAAGCAACTTTATGCTAACTACATAATGTACTTATGTCTGATATTTACTAGGTCAGATACTTGCATAGGTCAAGAAATTAGTCTCTCAAAAAATGTTTATTGGTTTTATTTTATAGGCAAAGTGCTATCCTATATACTGAGGAGAGAAGTCCACCTTCAAGGATTTATTGAGACACAAATTATATTGTCCAAGCACTATTCTGATGGAGAATTCCTTTTCTGTTATTCTTATTCTATGGACTAAACTTTTGACTAAAGTTGTAGTAAGTAAGGCCCATCTATCAGGGATCAATCTATAACTGGAGGATTAATGTAAAGACAATAAAAAAGATTAGTTATGACTCCCATATTGTGAAATCAAATTTATACAGTTTACCAAACAACTCACTTAGGCAACAAAAATGTATATGCTGTGTGATCTTGTTGTTAACAAGTAATGTATCCTCACTCCAAACTGGTGAAACCCATCAATCGCTGTGGTCAAGGGGCATTTTCTCTGTCCTGATATTGGTAGAAGCATCTTCTTTTAGATGTCTGATTCTGACTATTATTCTACATTATTTCATCTCCTATGCTCTGTGTATCACATATAGTGTAGGGGTTAAGACCACGGACATGGGAATTAGACCACCTGGGTTTGAAGATGACTGTCCTCACTGTGTAGTCATGAGCTTGTTGCTAAACCTATAGGTTTTTGTTTGCTTTACATTCTGCATAGTTTACACCATAATGAAGATGATTATAATACCCTAGTGGGATGATTGGTGGTCTCCAAAAAAAAAAAAAAAATACTTCCACATCCTAATCTCTGGAACCTATTTGGAAAAAGGATCCTTGTGGATGTAATTAAATTAAGGATCTTGAGATAAGATCAACTTGGGTGGGGCCCTCAATCCAATGACAAGTGTGCTTATAAGATGTAGAAGAGAAGATTCAAACAGAGGAGGAGAAGGCGATGTGAAGAAAGAGCCAGAAGAAGAAGTTAGGTGGCACGGGGCCGTGGAAGCCATGGAATGTGGCAGCCAGCAGAAGCTGAAAGAGGCAAGGAGGATTTTCCAGGCCTCCAGCCCTGCTGGGAGGACAGCGTACTGAAATCTGAACCTGGGACTCCTGGGTTCCAAAATCGTGGAGAGTAAATTTCTGTGTGTTTAAGCCACCTGGCTTGCAGGCATTTGTTACACAGCCTCAGGAAACTCCTAGGAGTACCTGCATCAGAAATGTGTTGTGAGGGTGTAAATCAGTTGGTACAATGCCTGGCACTTGATAAAGTCTGGCTGTCATGGTTATGGGAACAATGCCTTCTGTAGTGAGGTCTGTTGTCTTTTGTGCCTGGCATTCATTCCTCTAACTTCTTGACTTTCCTTTGGGGAACTAGAGATTTTTTATCCTGAATGAACAACACATGGACGCAAAATGATTGGTACCAATTCGTCTAGGTGTCCTCAAGTGACTTCATTTTCTTTTGCCATCAGACCTCAAGATACTCCATTTGTCGGCCTTTAACTCCATTTGGTGAGTTGCACCATACATAGCCTTTCATCTTGAGTTACACTTGTGTGCCGTATATAGGTAGTTACTGGAAAGTATGTAAGCAGCAAGAGCCACATGGTCAGAGCTAAATAAAATAAGAGCTATTAATATTATTTCTCGTCTTGCTCTCCAACTAATTTGGAATCTAAGTTTTTAAATTGCTTATTAGATATTTCCACTTGGCTGTTTTGAGATGGTTTCACTCTCAGTATGTGTGAAATACAACTATCTTCCTCAAAAGCCTATTTTTAGATTCTCCTTTCCTGATAATTCATTAATTTTTTTTCTTATTCAAGTTTTGTTTTAGCTGGCTTTAACTTATTTCTATCTGTCATGACTAATAACCTATTAAAGCCACACAATATTATTCAAAATTCCTCAACATCTTTACTTTTTTCTCTCTCAATACTCATCCTAGTTCTGATTCACAATCTTTCATAGTGAGATTAAGGTAAATATTTAGCTGAATGAAAGATTTTTTTCCCCACACTTCACTTACAATTCAGACTCCTGAAGATAACTCTTTCTTAAATACTGTTTTCATTCATGATATTTTCCTACTAAAAATTATAATTCTACTTATCTAACAATAGTACATAACAAAATAATGGCTCTAACAGTTATAGTGGACCATTTCAGTTATGGGCAATGTATGGATATATGAAGTAAAAACAGAGGGTACAAAACTGTGTAGGCAATATGATCGCAATTTTGTTAAATATAGGCCCTCATCTTGAAAAAGGTTAATGAAATATGTCCAAATGAAAATAGCAGTTATCTTTCAGTGATATCAATTAGTTTTATTTCCTTTTTATGTTATTTCCCCCCTTCACTTCTCTACAGTGGGTGTGTAAACATTTTATAATTAAAAATAGGAATATTATAAATCTAAGACACATATCTAGTGGTTATTCATGCTCTTTGATAAAATTTGGATCTCCTTGGTTGTCCTTCAAGATCTTCTATAATCTGACCCAGTTCACCTATGTCCTGCTCTATCCTAAGCAGAGATCTCTGTGCTTGAGCCAGAGATGCACTGACCTACAGGTACCCAAGGCTTATTTCTGCCCAGTGTTTTCACTTCATTCTGTTCAGTTCACCCAAATTCTTTTGTATCCAAATCCCACCTGTCTCTCAAGGCCCAGACCTGCGAAGACACTCTGAGACAGCCCTTCTTGATCTCTTTACTTTTGAGTATCTTTGTGCCTTCTTCATCATTAACGGAGATAGCTGTAAATCTTATACCATCTCAGTACCATAAGCTACCATTGTACATGTGTAAGTCATAGCACTTTAAAGATCAAACAAACTTCCTGAGAGTGGAGTCCTATAGCCCCTATAATATTCCTAGGAGAGTTTGAAGCACATCAGAGATGTCTCAGGCAAACATTTTTAGATTGTAAATAAAAGAAACCATACTCAAACCAGTTTTTAAAAAGGGGCATTTGTTGGTTACATAAGTGGAAATCCAGAGGTAGGGTGATCCTTATGGTGATCTTGACTTTCTCTGAGGGTTTCTAGGTTTTTCTCTCCACAGTGTGTTTCCTTTTTTCTTAGACTTGCCTCGTAGTAGCAAAGTGCTTTCTGTGATTCTAAGCACTATGTCTGCTGCAATATGTACTATTCAACAATCCTCAGATTCACTCTGATGGGGCAGGATTGGGTCATGTGACCATCTGGCACCAATATCTCTGACCAAGGACTAAAAGCACTGGTTGGCTGGCTTGTGTCAATTTCGTCATCCTTGGGGTTGTGCTTGGAAGGTCTTTCATCAACCACATGAATCTATAGAAATCAGGGGATGATGGGAAGGCAAAGAGTGTTAGATAAGTTCCACTCTGGTAGGAATCCTATAAACACTGGCTGTGTGAAATATAGTGTGCCTGAAAAATTGGTTAATGCCATCAGTTAATCTCTGCGTGTTGCCACAAAATTCAATCAAAATGGGTCATTTACTCAAGGAAAGCTTTAAAGGACTGGAATGTTTCACATATCAAAGTGTTTAATTGGATACGTTATCAGGACATTTGCTTCAACAGGAGTTTCAGCACGAGATTGACTGAACAATTGTTTGCTAAACCAATGGACTACTATCAGAGAATAAACCCACTGATGTGTTGCACGTGAGATCATCATGACTTGTAAATTTTTGTTAACTACATATTGAGAAACAATCCTGTGCTCAAGGCTGTTCCAAAAGAATGATTTTCCAGAATCTTATCTTAAAAATTTAATAAAGATTTTGAATTTTAAAAAATACGCAAAAGCCCATGTAAAATAATTGTCAAAATTATGGGTCGCATTAGTTAGTTTAAAATTTATGCAGTTCTAATGTCTTCAGTTCCTGTGCTCGTTTTAGATAAGCTTCATCATTGCTGCCAGATTCAAAGGAACTTATGAAATGATAGAAACTAGAAAACTTTTTATGTTCAATTTTTGCTTTCTAATATGTAGTCTCTTTAATAAGTTAGTTTCTGAAAAAGTACTCTATTATCCCCTACAGTTGTCACACTATAATGCTGTACTTTGGGGTCACATTTACATCTTTGTGATTCACTGCATCATCAGGAAACATTTGGGATGACAGATCGAACCCAGCTAATTAGAAAAGAAAGTCTCTCTCAGTGGGGCGCCTGGGTGGCACAGCGGTTAAGCGTCTGCCTTTGGCTCAGGGCGTGATCCCGGCGTTATGGGATCGAGCCCCACATCGGGCTCCTCCGCTATGAGCCTGCTTCTTCTTCTCCCACTCCCCCTGCTTGTGTTCCCTCTCTTGCTGGCTGTCTCTATCTCTGTCAAATAAATAAATAAAATCTTTAAAAAGAAAAAAAGAAAGTCTCTCTCAGAAACAATAAATATACTTTTTAACTAGAAAACATTCAACTTCTGTCCTATTTCTACGCTCATATCTTCCCTCCTTCCCACTCCCACTTCTATTAGAATGGTACTAGACACTCCATATTCGATGAGTCATAATTCTTGGTTCAGATATTCCTCATTTCTTGTGCCAGCCAGGTCCTGAGGAATATAGGAGAGCAGACAAACAGAAGAGAGGAGCCTATGGATGGCCCAGCATCACTGCCTGGCAGAGTACAGAAAGAGATTGGAAGGCCCAACAGGAAAGTGGGGTCTCTCGAGGATGGCAATGCAATTGTCAACAGTTCTTGTTCTGGATGATTTGGCTAACCGGTTTCTCTTTCAGACTTCTAAGCCATAAGATTGATTATATCCATTAATACGTAGCTGGTAACAGCTATAACCTAGGAATGTGGGGAAAAAATTTGCAGTAGGAGTGCAAGTTGAGGATGTGGAAAAATTTCCACAGCCTGGGGTACTTGGTTTGTGGAGGACCTGGGACAGAAAGCATCAAAATAGCAGGAGATCTTCAGAAAGAGAGGGATAAATAAGTTTCAAGAGCCAAGGGGCAGGAACTGGTACAGGCACCAAGCAGCTAATTGCAAGGAACTTTTCAGTTAAGTCAAGGGAAGGGCTCTGCCTTTCATAGGGTGAGTGAGGTTATCATCAGTGAGTCGCTATGTTGTCAAGAAGTGGTTTGGGTGTAGGGAGCAAATTGTAGAGTCCCTTGTCACCGTGATGCTGTTTGTAACCGTCACGGTGAAGAAGGACAAATCTTCCCATAGACTGTTACAATAAAAGAGATTCAGAAGCAGCTGTGCCCTCTTCAGGCTCTGGGATGAAAGGGTCTGATAGAAAACACTGGAGCAAATAACATGAACTCACCTGAATGGGGGGAGCTCCTGGGGCTGTGAAGGGGAAAAGCCCATGGGAAGAGGCTTCTTGAAGTGAGAGAGAAAAATAAAGAACATAGAATTCTGGCTGTGGTGGGAAAACAAAGGAAAATGGACACAATAGCTGAGGGTAAATAAGAGGTTGTTCCGGGAGAGCAGCAGGAAGAAGATGGCTCATGAAGACAGAGGGCACTTCATGAGAGAGGGCTTTGTCTGAGTCCTGGGACGCAAAGCAAAGAGGAGGGGAAGCATCACAGACGTGAATGCTGGGAAAAGCAAAGGAAACAAGAATAATACGTCTTCTGTAGATGGGACCCAGGCCCAAGACAGAGAGGGGGAGGGCTATCTAGCCTGAGCCGAGGGCAAAGCTTCATGCCGGAGGAGTGGAAAGAAAATGAGCCTTCAGACAACTGAACCTACAATTTTACAAATAGGGAGCTAATGCAGCTTAAGGTAGAAATATATTCTAATACTTAAGAATATGGCAACTAGCAATATAGTCTCTGAAACTCTGAAAGCAGAAAAACATGGTCTTCATATAATATGACTCAAAAGATTAGATACAAGGAGTAAAATATATTTTAGCCCTAGGTTCTGGATTTAAGATCTCTAAGTGGCCCCAAATAAAAGGCCCCTCCTGGGCAAGTTACCACCAGAATAAAGTGCATACATAAGGCGTTCAAGGAATAGTAGAAGGGATATCCTAGCTCCTAGCATATTCAAGCACTGAACCTTCTCAGCTGAAGGGTGGAGGAGGGAAGCTCCTTTAGTGGTGCCACTTTTCCGAGTGAGAAAAGTGAAATTGCAAGGTCATGTAGCTAATGAAGCAATTTCAGTGATATTCTTTGGAATTACACGCACTTGGGTTTAAGTCCCTATTGTACTGGTTACTGGCTCTGTGACTTTGCACACATGATTTAACCTCTCTGGGCTTTAGTTTTGTCATCTCTAAAATGGGGAGAAAGGCAATCTCAACAGATATGGTCTGTAACATGAAGGCTGTAGGCCAGTTACCAGCACCTTCTTTGATTGTTCAGCGGATGACGGTGGAGAGGATTCGTACTGAACTCCAGAGCAGAGGCCATTCAAGGACTTCTCTCCAGCCACTCGCAGAGCATATGAGGAAGAGCGGCAGCTGGCTGCACACTGAAGGACCAACATCTGTGACTATGATCTCTATCTGGAAACAGCAAGCTTTGACATCAACCAACCACCTAGGTTGATATGAAGATTGAAAAAAAATAGTGCATTGGAAGAACTTGGTTCTGTTACTGGCAGATGGTAAGTGGAGGACATGAGGATGATGCTATTGTTGCTTTATGAGTACTGTTGAAACTGTGAGTCAGACCAGTCCTGAAACAGACTTCTACTCCAGGGTTCTTTCTACAGAATTGGGCAGCAAAGTAGGAGACCTGGATTGAAAATACATATATAGACGTGACTTAAAAATGAGAGAATGTTAGATTCTGAAGTGAAGGAGTCATGTTTTGAAAGATATGGGGAGGTATTTTAACTGGGCACAGGAAAAAGTGATAGAAATAATAATAGTGATGACAGTAGTCACAATGTCATCTGTGGATTTAACTGTTTCCAGGGTCATTCACTCCTTATTTGCATGCATATGTTAAAAGTTGGGGCTATAATTATTCTAAATTGCTCAACTTATTTAATATATGTGTTTACTAAAACAAGCCAAATGTTTGGGAAGTGGTATGTATATGAGTATGTGTGTGTATGTGTGTGTGTGTGGGGGGGTGTATTGCAAAATACAACATAATTGTTATAAATATACAATGTAATTTTGCCCAAATTGACAAATTTTTAAGGACAATGCAGAAGACAAACAATTACTATTTTTAATATGAGCAGTTACAATTCACCTTGCTGGCTCAGTGGGTAGAGCATGCAACTCTTGGTCTCGGGGTTGTGAGTTTGAGCCCCAACTTGGGTGGAGAGTTTACTTATAAATAAAATCTTTAAGGGGTGCCTGGGTGGCTCAGTCGGGTGGGTATCCAACTCTTAATTTCCGCTCAGGTCATGATCTGGATCCTGGGATCTGGGCCCCAGGTCAGGCTCTGTGGTCAGCAGGGAATCTGCTTGAGATTCTCTCTCTCCCTCTGCCCCTCCCCCTGCTCACACACTCTGTCTCTGAAATAAATAAGTAAATAAATAAATAAATCTTTTTTAAAAAAATAAAATCTCTAAAACAATTTAAAACATAAAATATGAGCAGTTACTGGAAGAGAAATGTAGATTTTTAACAGCTAAGTACCTCCACTTATCAGAGTTAATAATATTCATTTCATTTTAACACTTGGAGCCTCCACCAAATTCATCTCAATGTTTTTCCTGACAAGCTTCACATTTTCAAAATGTGCTTTTTAATCCTGAATTCAATCATCCTTAATTCATCTTTTTTAGTTATGTCTGTAGAAAGACATAGAAAAGATAAGATAAGCACTGACAGCCCAGGTATCCCAGACCAGAGAAATAACAGGTGAACACCAGGAGCCAAACCTGTGATTCATTAGATATGCACAGTGCTGTCCATGTTCCTAGTTTCACGGTAATCTGCTAGAGACAGCAAGGGAATGTTTAGGTTGAGCTCTTGCACAAAAATGAAGCTCAATATTTCAGAACATTTTGAATAAAACATTGCATTAAAGTGAAATGCATTGAGTAAAGAAACACTTGATATGACAGGAGTCCCAAAGAAAGTAATACTAACAATGAGTGCTACGATGCAAAGCTGAAACCTATTCTTCTCACCAAAAGTAAAGGAGGCCATGTAATTAATAGGAGTAGGAGGCCATAGGTAGAGAGATAGTAAAAGTAGTGGAATGCTCTTCCTTCCCTAAAGTTAATGTTTCAAAAACTTGGAAACATGGCAGAACTCTATGGAAGCTGAGCAAATTACTGTTAAAAGGGGAAGACATCAAAAATAAATAATCCAGAAATGAGAAGTCTTGCTCATGTTTTCATACCAGAGAATAGTGGTAGGGAATGCTAGGCTGTAAACAATGAAGATAGAAAGCAGTTCTAGAAAGGAGGAAAGCTAATGACTATGATGAGCAGAATGAACTTGAATAGCTGCTGGAGTGATTACTAGAATGCGCTGGTGGATACATACTCAATGCATGGATAGTATCAGAAATAGTGAAATGAGATAAATTCTTGTAAGACAAAGTTAAAGTGACAAATGGAGGTAAAGAGTTAAAGCAAGGATAAAGGCACGGACTGCAGGCACCCTGGAGTATTTGGAGTAGTCAGTTTATAGGATGAAAATGGATAGGCTAAGAAAGAGAAACTGAATAATGGAGAAGTTCTTTAGAGCCTTGCTCAAAAGCAAGAAAAAAGCACTCAGAGAGAAGAGAGAAGTGGGTTAATATTACATCAAAGCAGGGAGGAGCAAATGCATTAACGGAAGGCGGGGGTCAGGACACCAGGGCTATGATGGGACTGATGGAGATGAGATGCTCGCTGGTCCAAAGTTATCACACTGGATTCTATGCACTTTTGAGCACCAGTGGGGAAAGGTTTCCTGGTTCTATTTTTCAGTGGCAAATAAATGGGGAAAAGGTGAAATGACTGGCACAAGTGATGGACAATGATACCTTTTAAAGGAAATATAAAAACTGGATGTCAATGACATGACAAACTATTGATTTTTCGATTTGCTATTGGATCTTGCTTACAAAATTTGTACTAAGTAGAGCTAATGTGATGACAAGGCCTACCTTCCCTCTGTTTGACATACCTTTCCTACTTCGAACAGCAAATTCCTTCCTTACCTTTGAGGACTGTTCAAATGCCGCTTTCCCTGAAATGGCTTTCTTTTCTTGCTGGGGCATCTCCACCTGTCCTCTGCTCTAGCAGTGCGCCCACAGTTCTCCTACATTGCAGTGGGCACGAGTTTAAATTCTAGCTCTGCAACTTTAATAGCTATGTAATCTTCTGCAAGATATCTAACTTTTTGGAGCCTTGATTTTTTTCACCCGTGAAACAGAGAGACTAATAATCTCCTGAATAAAGAATAGCATTTCTTCAGCAAAATTGGAAATGAGGAGCAAACATGTAAAGCTGTTCAGGGGAATAAAGAAAATCTAGTAAAGGCATAAAGCTAAAATGAATGATAAAAAATGAAAATATTATTCAAGCAATACTTGGCTATTAAAGTTATGTATTACACTATGAAAGCCACAAAAATGGGAAGACATGAAAATATTATGCTATTAAAGATATCAATGGAAGCTTTAATGAGATATTTTACTCTTTGAATTAAGGAGCAATAACATGCAAAAGGAAGTTAGTAAGTTAAAATAAAGGAAGAACATTACTTCTGTAAACAGAGATTTAAAAACAACGTTTAGATGACTGCATTAAAAAAAGAAGAAAAAAGAAAACAAGAATTTCATTTGTCATTATAGAAAATAAAAAGACTGCTCTTGAAAAAAATTAAGCAAATTTTTCTGTCCGTTTCTTTGTGGCTGGTGTCTATGATCATTCTGTATGGGAGGGGGTACTGGAGATTATTTTGGTCGTCCTACATAGCTATAAGAACGTCTTAGTCAGAGAATCTGGCAGAAATGCTAAGCATAATTTACAATTGCTTTTTTTATAACGTGAGTCACCTTTAAGAAAGGAGAGGATTCCAACAACTCAGGGTCAAATTTTGCATTCCATTTCCTAGGCAATATGACCAGTAGAAATAGAGCACTC
This sequence comes from Ursus maritimus, assembly GCF_017311325.1. Lineage (NCBI taxonomy): Eukaryota > Metazoa > Chordata > Mammalia > Carnivora > Ursidae > Ursus > Ursus maritimus. Next base: position 98,491,912 of record NW_024424452.1, read on the forward strand.
TATTGAAAAAGATGTTTTGAAAAGAAAGGGGCACTTGGTGACCCAAGAAAAGGACACAGAGAAGAGGGATGCAGAGTGGAGGATAAAAGTCAACAACTTGAAAAGGAAAACCTGGATAGCTACAAAGAACGATCAAGGAACTTGGTACTTTAAAAATAAATGTATATAGAACTTGATAAGGACATTCAGAAGGTATTTGAAAGGCTCACGGAAATAGAAGTCAGAGAAAGCAGAGATGTCTTGTGGAACGTTGGAGCTCGGAGGTAGGAGAGATGCTATCTTAGCAGAAGGCGAAATCAAGAGAAGGAATAGATCTTTTGAGCTGCTAGTATGTACCAGGCTCTGTACTGGGCTCTTGATTTACTTTGTACTTTAATGTTTACAACAAATTTGTGAGTAAGGTGTTATGTCTTCTGCTTTTTAAAATGGACAAATCAAGTCTTGCAGTTTGATGAACCAGGATTTCAACTAAGAGATGTCCACCTTGAACATAGCTTTGCCTCCCATTTATCTTCCATGACCCTTTAATGGTCTAGGGCAAAGGCTTTTGGAACCACTGAGAGTGAAAAGAAAAACAGTTGGTAAATATATCACAAAGAAAGAATGTAAAGGATATGTGAAGGGGGAAAAGCGACAGAGACTGAACATTATGAATAAAGATATAGTTACACACACAAACACACACAAATGGATAACAGGCCAAAGGATAAAAACTTACTGTGGAAGAAGAAGAGGAATTAAGCAGTAAGCAAGTCCTGTGAAAATTGTATTGGTTTTGTTTGATGGTTTTATTTGTACCAATTGTTTTACTCATCCAAAGCAGTATAAATCCTGCTAGGATTTTTTTAAGCAGAAGTTCAAGCTCTAAAATATAAAACATGTGCTATTTAGTTCACAATTAGTAATTCAGCAGAATAGAAATCTACAGTGCCTTCTCAATTTCTTTATTCCATGTTCTCTTCTCAGTGTCCCACATTTAACACATTCACACTTGGCTTGCCTCTCATGCACTTTTTTTTTTCTGTCTCTAAATTTATAAAAATATTATTCTTCACAAAAGTGTCTTAGGTGTTTTATTATTGGTTAAACATACATATAAGACGAAATCTACCCTCAGTAAACTTTAAGTGTATGAGACAGTATTGTTACCTATATGTTTATAGTTGTATACCAGATCTCTAGAACCTTTTCATCTTGCAGACTAGAACCCCTAGACCCCTTGAATAGCAAGTATCCATTCTCCCATCTCTGACCCCTGGCAAATGCTTTCTACTCTCTGCTTCTAGGAGCTGGACTATTTTAGATACCTCATATAAGTGAGATCATGTAGTATTTGTTTTCCTGTGACTGGCTTTTTTTACTTAGCATAATTTCCTCAAGATGTATCTATGTTGTAGCATATGACAGAATTCTGTCTTTTTAAAGGCTGAACAGTATTTCATTGAGTGTGGAGACTACACTTTCTTCATCCATTTATCTGTCAGTGGACACTGAGGTGGTTTCTACCTCTTGGCTATTTGAATAATGCTGCAATGAACATGGGAGTGCAAATATCTTTTTGAAATCCTGTTTTCAACTCTTTAGGATAAATACCCAGAAATGGGGTTGCTGATAATATGTTAGTCATATTTTTAATGTTTTGAGGAAACGCCATACTGTTTCATATTATCGGCACCACTTTGCATTTCTGCTAACAACACATAAAGGTTCTAATTTCTCCACATCCTTGTCAACACTTCTTATTGCCTTTTCTGTTGTTTTTTGCTTGTTTTTTGATAATGGCCATCCTCACAGGTGTGAGGTGGAAAACTCACTGTGGTTTTAATTTGCATTTCCCTGATTGGGGATGTTAAGCATCTTTCCATATTTCTGTTGGCCATTTGTATATTTTCTTTGGAGAAATGTTTAATCAAGTTCTTTGCTCATTTTTAAATTGAGTCATTAGGTTTTTTGTTTTTGAGTTTAGAAGTTTGCTATATATTCTGGATATCACTCTCTTATTACATATGTGATTTACAAATATTTTCTCCCATTCTGTAGGTTGCCTTTTCACTTCATGGCTAGTGTTTTTGATGCACAAGTTTCTAAATTTTTATGAAGATCAATTTGTCTGTTTTCTTTTTTTAATAGAAAGAGTCTGTGTATTAGAGAGCATGCATATATTCCACTGGTGTATATGTATGTCCTTTTGCCCGTTCCACATTGTTTTAATTACTGTTTTGTCTTGAAATCACTAAGTTTTGAAATTGAGAATTGTAAGTCCACCAACCATCTTCTTTTTCAGTTTTGTTTTAGCTATTCGAGGTCCCTTGATATTTCCTATGAATTTTAGGATGGATTTTTCTGTTTTCAAAAAATGTTATTTGAATTTGGGTGGGAATTTCATGAAATCTGCAGATTACCTTGGTTAGTATTGACATTTTAACAATATGAAGTCTTCTATTCATAAACATAGTATGTATTTTCATTGATTTATGTCTTTTTATATTGCTTTCATAAATGTTTCCTGTTTATATTGTACAAGTATTTCACCTACTACTTAATTCCCAAGTATTTTATTATTTTTTATTCTACTGTAACTGGGATTGTTTTCTTAATTTCCTTTTTGGATTGTTCATTATTAGTGGATAGAAATACAGTTGATATTGTGTCCTGAAACTTTACTGAATTCATTTATTAGTTCTGAGTTATTTTGTGTGTAATCGTTAGGGTTTTTTACATATAAGATCATGTCATCTATAAACAGACCATACCCACCCATAGGATGAACTCTCATGACAGCAGGTCAAGCAGAGGAAATGAAGATCTTCACGTCAGGACTGGAAACCAGGTCCTTATTGTCATCATTTGATCAATTAAGTTTCACTGAATTAAGTTTCACTGCTGGAAGTTTTAGTTATCTTAAGCCAGAGTGACAGCAGTGTGGGGAGGGGCAGAGGGAGGGGGAGAGAGAGAATCTAAAGCAGGTTCCAATTCCAGAGCATTGACCACAGGGCTTGATGCAGGGCTCAACTCATGACCCTGAGATCATCATGACCTGAGCCAAAATCAGATGCTTGACTGACTGAACCACCCAGGTGCCCCTCATTTCTTCTTTTCTATCCTTCTCTAATCATTTTCTTGAAAATTCCAAGATATGACATTTGGTTTAAAAAAAAAAAGTTGGGGGGTGCCTGAGTGGCTCAGTCGTTAAGTATCTGCCTTTGGCTCAGGGTGTGATCCCACGGTTCTGGGATCGAGCCCCGCACCAGGCTCCCTGCACAGCAGGAAGCCTGCTTCTTCCTCTCCCATTCACCCTGCTTGTGTTGCCTCTCTCACTGGCTGTCTCTCTCTTTGTCAAATAAATAAATAAAATCTTTAAAAAAAAAGTTGGGGGAAAAGCAACTCTTCTTAGTTTTCCAAATTCTAAAGCATTCTCCTCCCATCCTATTGAAGGGGCTCCTTACTCAGCTACTGGGAACAACCCACTTCAAGATATAAAAAAGTATATTTTTCTCATATTTCTGCTAATCAGAGAAATTACTGGACTTCTGGCTTTGGAAGCCCCTGGTGAATGAAGCCGTCATGGTACACAAGGAGACTATAAAACATTTTTAGCAGCTTCTCAGCATAGTTAACACCAGATTCAGGTTATTCATGTTTTTACCTTCTAATTTCATAATCTCAAACTCATTTTAACCTTTTTCTATCTCCCTCTTCCTTCCTTCCTTCCTCTTTTCCCTTGTGTCACAAGTTCATGCTTTGAGAAATTCAAAGGAAATCAAACCCCCCCAAATATGAAATTGTTTAATAGCAATATCTTTGGGGAGCTTGGGTGGCTCAGTTGGTTAAGCATCTGCCTTTGGCTCAGATCATGATCCCAGGGTCCTGGGATCGAGCCTGGAGTCAGGGTCCCTGCCTAATAGGAAGTCTGCTTCTTTCTCTCCCTCTGCCCCTCCTCCTGCTTGTGCTCTCTCTCTCTCTCTCTCAAATAAATAAAATCTTAAAACAACAACAACAATATCCTTCACTTGTATTTAAGTGCATTTTTGTTTTCCAGGCACCACCTAAGCATTTTACATGTATTAACTCATCACAGCAGTCTTATAAGATGCATTATCATCAGCCTCATTTTATAAAGAAAGAAATCCAAAGCATTACGTTTTCACAGATTGTAAGTATTGGATTTGGGAGCTGAACTCAAGACTGTCCAGCTCGAGTCTACATGCTCAGTACTGTCCCATACCACCTTTATTTAGGTATCATGTATTTAGATATTATGGAGAATTTTCCTTCTCCAGCTTAAACAAACTCAACAAACTTGGTGTCTTTTCCAATGCATTTTCATAAGATTTTGCATCTGATTTATAATATCCTTTTATTACTTACTCTGCCATCACATGCTCTCTATTTTTACTTGAATTCTATTCATCTTCTTAAAATGACAACTTCTAGTGTGGTGAAGTAAAAAATTAATCCCAGTATACATATTCTTTGAACTAAGAATGCTTGGTATATGGAAATCCTATGCGTGGAAACCACCTCCCCTATACCTTTAGATTGAAGCTGTTTATTCCCTTTCTGTTGGTCTAATGCCCATGCTTTTAACTCTGAAACTTCCCCACTGAAATTAGCAATGTTTCTAGCTTTTTCCTTTCTTTCCCTCCTCCCTCTGATGCTCAGAAGTCCTGCTGTCACCGTAAGAAAACAGAAGAAGTCATTGCCACACCTGGGAGCTGAATTTCCTCAAATTGTTCTTAGCATCTGGAGTTGGAACTCAGATTTTTCACTTAAATGATAGTTAAAATATTAAGTCTTACAAACATTTCTCAAAGCAAAAGTTCCTGCATCAGAATCACCAAGAGTACCTGTTAAGCAGATTCATTGGCCTCACCTCAGACCTACTGAATTAAAACCTTTGTGGTCCCAAATCCACATTTTTAAAAAGACAAATTTTAAAAACCCAGTGTTACCATTCCTTCCTAGAATTTAAGATTTGTTGCAGCCTGCAAAAAGGAGAGTTTATGGATTATTTTGGAAACTTGTATAGTGCAAGTAATTTAAGGTTAGGGCTTTGTCATTTAAAATCCCCCCTGCCATAGTGGAGATTGGTTCCTGGTAGCTGGATGATTCTTCGCTGAGCAAAGTGATGAGTGTGGGAATATTACCTTTGGAGATAGAAGCTGATGCTATAATTAATTATCCTTGTTGAACAGGAAACATACAAGGGTGAGGGATGAGCAGGAGGCAGGGAAAGGAAAGCAATTTAAGAAAGGAAATACCAGAAGGAAAGCTAGGTGGCTGGTCTCCGTGCTATCGAAGATGGCAGAGCATGACTGCTTGAAGGAAAGGCCAGAGAGACCTGGGGGGGTGGGGAGGCAGGTACCAAAGGAATTTTTCAAAGGAAATGTTGCATGTAAGGGCATGAAGGATCTCTTTGACTCCATCAATATTCCGGAAAAGTATAAAACCCATAAGATGCTTGGAACTGTGAGCTCTGTTGAGAAAGTGGATGATGGTGTGAGTTGCCTCCAGGTTATCAAAGGTCAGAGCAGAGTCCATCCACGTATGTCAGAGGGCAGCTGGACATCCTGTGAAATGATGCACGTATAATACCTACAAAGCTATTTCACACCTCCCAGGTCTCCAGGGTACCTGTGCTGTTTTGTATTGTTTGAGGGCTGGGAAAGGAGGCAATGGCCTGGGCTGGGAGGTGAAAGGGGACTGAGATGAAGAGAGCTGAACAAAAACCGGGAGTCAAGATTCTGGTGGGAAGATGGGATGACAGTTGTGGCAGGTAGAAGCAGACGACTTTGAATTCAATAGGATTTCATTTACAGTAAATTAGTGACATCTCTACTTAGTCTTGACTTCTGCATAGGGTAACAACCCTGAGAGTGGAAGAGGGAGCTATTAATAGTTCAATCCCCCTTGTCCTCAAGGACTGTTTCTTCTCAGTACTCACAGTCTCTTATACCTTGGATTCTCCTTAAAATTTCATGGTCTTATAAGACATTTGTAAATATCTTTTCCCATTCTGTAGGTTGTCAACTGTTTCCTTTGCTGTACAAATCTTTTTATCTTGATGAAGTCCCACTAGTTTATTTTTACCTTTGTTTCCTTGGAGACATGTCTAGCAAGAAGTTGCTGCGGCTGAGATCAAAGAGGTTACTGCCTGTGTTCTCCTCTAGGATTTTGATGGATTTCTGTCTCACATTTAGGTCTTTCATCCATTTTGAGCCTGTCTTTGTGTACGGTGTAAGAAAATGGTCCAGTTTCATTCTTCTGCATGTGGCTGTCCAGTGTTCCCAACACCATTTGTTGAAGAGACTGTCTTTTTTCCATTGGATATTCTTTCCTGCTTTGTTGAGGATTAGTTGACCATAGAGTTGAGGGTCTATTTCTGGGTTCTCTATTCTGTGCCATCGATCTATGTTCTATTTTTGTGCCAGTAATATATTGTCTTTATTATTACAGCTTTGTAATATAGCTTGAAGTCTGGAATTGTAATGCCACCAGCTTTGGTTTTCTTTTTCAATATTCTTTTGACTATTTGGGGTCTTTTCTGATTCCATAAAAATTTTAGGATTATTTGTTCCAGCTCTGTGGAAAATGTTGATGGTATTTTGATAGGGATTGCGTTGAATGTATAGATTGCTCTAGGTGGCATAGACATTTTAGGGCTAGTATCCAAAATCTATAAAGAACTTATCAAACTCAACACCAAAGAATGAATAATCCAATCAAGAAATGGGCAGAAGACTGAACAGACATTTCTGCAAAGATGACATCCAAATGGCCAACAGACACATGAAAAAGTGCTCCACATCACTCGGCATCAGGGAAATACAAATCAAAACCACAGTGAGATACCACCTCATACCAAGTCAGAATGGCTAAAATTAGCAAGTCAGGAAATGACAGATGTTGGCAAGGATGCAGAGAAAGGAGAACCCTCCTACACTGTTGGTGGGAATGCAAGCTGGTGCAGACTCTCTGGAAAACAGTATGGAAGTTCCTCAAAAAATTGAAAAAAGAGCTACCTTATGACCCAGCAATGCACTACTAGATATTTACCCCAACGATATAAAGGTAGTGATCTGAAGAGGCACTTGAACTCCAGTGTTTATAGCAGCAACGTCCACAATAGTCAAACTATAGAAAGAGCACAGATGTCCATCGACAGACAAATGAATAAAGAAGATATGGTGTACACACACACACAAACACACACACACACACACACACACACACAATGGAATATTACTCAGCCATCAAAATAAATGAAATCTTACCATTTGCAATGATGTGGATAGAACTAGAATGTATTATGCTAAGTGAAGAAAGTCAATTGGAAAAAGACAGTGATCATATTATTTCACTCATATGTGGAATTTAAACAAAACGGAGGAGCATAGGGAAAAGGAGGGGAAAATAAAACAAAACAAAATCTAAGAAGGAGACAAACCATAAGAAACAGAAATCATAGGAAACAAATTGAGGGTTGCTGGGGGGGAGGAGGGTAGGGTTTTGGGGTAATTGAGTGATGGACATTAAGGAGGGCACAAGATGTAATGAACACTGGGTATTATATGCAACTGATGAATCACTAAACTCTACCTCTGAAACTTATAATACACTATATGTTAATTAATTGAATTTAAATAAATTTTATGGTCTTTAGTATTCTGTCATGTTCTCTCTCTGTCTCTCTTTTTTCATATCCAGCCAGTTCTTAGGTCAGTCCTACCTCTTTATTCTCTTTTTATTCTCTTATGTCCATCTTGCTGTGGATAAGGACTTACTTACCAACCACTTGGATTCCTATAATAGCCTCTGAACAGATGCCTTGGTCTCCAGTCTTGTCCCTGTTTCCAATCAACTGGATGCACCCTGCTCAATACATGCGTAATTCTCATTACGTTACTCTGCTGTTTACAGCTGCTTGAAGGCTCCCCATCCATTTCACGTAAAGAACAAACTTCGTGTGACCTAAAAGACCCTTCAAAAGCCACTGCTCTAACCTCTTGAAATGCAATTTAAGTCTTCTTCTCCCTAAATGCTAGCTTTCTACATCTGCATCATATTCTCTCCACCTCTGGGCCTTTGCTTATGTTCTTCTCTCTAGTTGTAGCATTCCCGCTCCCTGCACCACCCCACATTCATTGGGCTAGCCCATAATCAACCTCATGTTTTGGCAAACTGATAGAAGATTCTGAAAACTGTTCTAATTCTGTGAGATTCCTGTTGCAATGTTCATGAGAAGCTATTCTCACATCATAACAATACTTATTACTATGAAAATTAGATTTGTTAATTAAGACAACGTGCCAAGCATTGAGTTAGGCCTTAGGAGATAAAGGTGAATAAGACATAGCTCCTACAGTTGAGGAATACACAGTCCAGGGAAGACAAATGTGACTAATATCTTACAAAATGGAAATGTTCTAATAGAACTATAATATCACCAAGAAGGTCATGGCCCCCTTTCCTAGGGAAGCTGGGTAAGACTTCACAAGTTACACAACCCTTAAACCCTACTTAAAAAATAAAATGAAACAGAACTAGTAGGATTGGCCAGGTAAAGAAGGAAAGAGGAGAAGCTCTAGGCAAAGTGAATACCATATTATTATAGTATTATAATTACCATATGATTTCATTTGCTAACACTGCTGCTAACACTGTTGTTTTGACCTTCTCACCATTTGCAAGGCCTTAACTTGAGTTACAGAAAGTGGCACTGGGTAATTTTTACTAGACACAATTACTCATTTCACAGTTAGGGTAGGGAGTGGTATTGTGTTGGTGATATTTATTGCCTGAGAGTTCCTTGTTCCTTTCCGTGTGGTCACAGACAATTTTGGAAGTTCTTTCATAGATGGTGGCCTATGCAACTTTCAATCAGCAAAATCACAGCTCTTTCAAAGCTTGCTGACTTCTATATTGTCATCGTGGGAAACTTTCTGCCTCTTGTGTAGACTGAAATGTGTGTTACATTCGATGCTGGTGGTTTATTTGGGGTGTTTAGACATATTTACATTTTTGCTTAGGAAAGCATCTTTCTGAACTGTGACTAGAAACTGTGAACACCACTAGGAAACAGATCTTTATAATATTGGCAAGGTTCTCATGCTCACTTAAGCTCTATTTAAAGATCTCTGGGCTTGTCTGTGGAACACATATGTTCTAATTAATTGATTACACATTAATAAAAATGATGACAAATTAACAGTTGTAGATAATTTTTCAATGGAAGTGTTAAAATGATAAAACCGACTTTGTTAAACTTCTGTTCCATTGAATCCTACTTACCCAAATAGAAATGGTTTAGACTTGCTCTACTTTAAAAATGAGGTAATGGTCTATTTAAACTGGCTGCAAAAGTAAGTTACGGGGATTTTCTGCCATTCCTCATCCCCAACCCCTTCTACACTCATTCTATCCTTAAATAAGCTTATTTGGTGCAGTTCTTTTTTCAACTGCAGTAATAATAATTGGCATTATTATTATAAACATGTGTATCATTCATTGTGTGCCAGATAACATTTGGAGCATTTTATGGATGTCTAATTATTTAATACTTACAGTAACTCTGTGGTAACACTATTCTGATTCCAGTTTACAGACGAGGAAATTAAAATGAGAGGTTAGCAACATGCTCAAGTTCACAGACTTAGTAACTGATGGTGCTAGAATATGAATCCAGACAGTCTAGCCCCAGGGATGGTGCCCTTAAAGACACTACCTCTTTTATAGCAGTCATAGTTAATAGGCTTTTATTCACAGTGCCATAGCGGGGTTTAATTGATTTAAACAATTAAACACAGGGCAACTGGTGCACTCAAAGTTTACCTAGTCTTAAATTGGAAGTAAGAAGTTGAGTCACAGGAGATGGTAGGATCAAGTAGGAGTAAGAATATGGGACTTGTCGATTATGGTAATATCCATGGCTGTATTTCCAGTACCAATTTCAAAGTGTAATATATAATAGGATTCAACAATCTTAGTTGAATAAGTGAAAGAGTGAACGAATGATTAATATTGAGCAGGATGTATGATCTCCCAGTTACGTCATCAGTAAGTAGCTCCTTCAGGCTTCTTTTTGGAGTGCCAACATCCAGCAGTCCCAAGAGGAAGAAGAATAGGATACAGGAGAATCATGTAGAAATAGTAGCAGTTACATTTCTTCCCATTGATAAAATGAAATCATTACATTTTTAATGATCCCCATGCTTAGATTCCTGTCTTTCTTTTTTCATGCTTTCCTTCCATGCATCTTACTCTCTTTACAGTTTGGAATATAGTATCCATTTTCAAGAGAATTATCCCAGTTCAACTTTAGAGCTGAAAAAGCAGGACAAGGGAGCTGATGTCAGGTCTCCATCACCAAGTTTAGAGGTGAAATCAGACCATCTGCCTGCCCCATGCCTGCACCTGAGCAGCTCACCAACACCAGAGAAAAGCACACAACTGACTTTATTTCATTTTACAAGGGTGACAATACATCTCATTTTAACACTCAACACTGCCTGACTGTCTTATTACAGTTCCCTAGCATAGTCATTGTCTCACTTTCTAAAATGACCATTCACCCCTTCTCTTGTCTTGATAAGTCCCCTAAAATTTCTGTTCATTCTCAGCCAATCATTTCCCTCATTTCATTTATCTTCCATTTCCCTCATTTCATTTATTTTGAGAACACCAGTAAATCAGACAGAAAATTTCTCATCTTCCTATTGCTACGTCTACTTCCCCACTTGTCCGTCAACCCCAGTACCATCTTTTTGTTAATGTAAGTGTCCCTACTTTTATCTAAGCCCTCTTTTACTTGGGATGGGAATCCTATGCCTCTTGCTCTCTCAAGGACTTTGCTTCTGCAATAGTTTTCTTCTATTCTTTATAGAAATATTTTCTTCTCGATAGAACTTCAGTTGGCCTATGAATATACTCTAACATTTCTTATTCCAAGAAAAAAAAAATGTTGGACACATATCTCCCTCAAGTGGCAGCCCCATCTCTCTGATCATTTTCATAGTTTTAAAGTTAACCTATAGCTGATATCTCTCATTTACTCCCCACTCATTTGCTCCTCAAAGTCCTTCTTCACAGATCTGAGTTGAATATTCTCATACCTGTCTGATTTCACTTGAACTCTTGGCAGCCTTCAAGACAGATGTCACCCTCTCTTTTTTTTAAAGCAATAGCTAATGGATGTATCAGTTAGCTATTGCTTCATAACACACCACCCTAAAACTCCATGGCTTAAAATAATTTCTGATTGCTCTTGAGTCTATGGGTCTTCTAGGTGGTTTATATGGTCTTTACTTTCTCACTCATGTGTTTATGGGCCACTGCAGGCAATGGGGCTCTGTTGATCTAGGCTGGATTCTTACATGTTGAGGGTTGACTGATTCTAGAGTGGCCTCATTTGGACATTGCAAAATTGGCAGGTTTTCATACTCTGGTAAACTCTATTCTACTAGTTCTGCTCATCTAGAAAGTAATAGTGTTGAATTAGTGGTGTCAATTCTTGACCTTGTGTGTGTTTGTGTGCTAATATAGAGAAAAAAATCAGAAACCTTTTTATTCCTCTACATTTCTGTAAATTGCATGGCTTTGTTTGTTTTCAGGTACAATGGAAAATGAGTAAGAAGTTAATGGAGTCATTTTTCATTTTGCAGGTTCTGATTGTGCCAAGGATCAAAACAAGGACAGAGGAGGATTAAACACATCCTTACTTTATTCCATTTCTGTGTGAAGACCTGTATGAACAGGAAAATTATTTTAGGATAAGTACATGTGCAAAAAAAGTCGACATTTTTTTTGTGACTGAGAAAGCTGTCATAGATAAGTGAGTTGTCTCTGAAATATGTAAAACCTTTTTCATATGTAAATAAAGTAAAACCTGGCAGCTCAGCCATCTGTGAGAGTGTGAGAGCTCTTGAAAAATGACTCATTCAGTTAGGCAAAGATATGAAACCATATCTGAATGCAAAACTATGTGAACTGCAGAGAATCTAGAATGCTGAAGATCAGCACATAATCTTGCCAATATAGTGCGTTGAGTTTTTCCATCCTTTTTGGTTCTTGGGCTGGTCTAATAAATTAACATAGGACAGATTAACGGAAGGAAAACAAATTTAATTACATGCATATATGAGACCTGTAAGAATATGAGACCCAGGGATAGTGGGACAATTGAAGCTTAAATACCATCTTTTTTTAAAAATTCTTTTTTTAAGTAGGCTCCACACACAGTGTGGAGCCCAAGGCAGGGCTTGAACTGTTTATGACCCTGAGATCAAGACCTGAGCTGAGATCAAGAGGTGGATGCTTGCCGAACTGAGCCACCCAGGCGCCCCTTAAATGCCATCTTGAACTAAGGCATGAGATAAGGACCTGGGGCTGCAAAAGGAAGAACGGGAGTCACAGGATAAGAAAAAGAGCAGATATTTGGTAATTAGACGTTTGTCCTGCCATACAGATAGAGTATTCAGATACAGAAGTTATCTCTTGGTAAAATTCTCTTTCTGGGCTAGGTCCTCTACCCAAATTCTTTTAGGTAGCTTGAGGGAGAGGTAAAAGTTTTTCTTGAGCCTGCTGGGTCTGGATTGCCCTCAGCTCAAAACAGTCCACATGCCAAAAGTGGCACACTTTGGGGAGAAGTTCTGAAATGCTTCAAGTGTTTAGAATAGATGTGGGGTCATTAAAAAAATTAACAAATACTACAGAAGTGCATGAGAAAAATACAAGTTGTGAATACTGATTTTTACAAATGGTATGATGTAGTATGCAGAATTGAATATTAAAGGGCCTGTAGAGATCATTTAGTTGAATGCCATTTGGTCTACTAAAACATTAAAAGGAATCTGGGATTTAGATTGAAGAACTTGCCAATGGGACATAGAGAATGTGGGGCACAGCTGGGACCAGTCACACGGCATATTGATCCCCAGTCTTTATCACTGTCTTCTGGCCGTGGTAGCAGCTTCACTGCTGAGAACACTGATTTTAGTGTATTTCTATTGCGTTTAAGCCTAAAAAACCGTCCTATCTCCTGTGTAGGCTCAGGAATGTGTTCCAGATATGTATTCAAGCTTTTCCTATCCAGAAATTGACAATCTTGATGGTTTTCATGAGATAAGATATTTAAGACATTTTTTTTTGAGATCAAATATTTAAGGCAAATCACAAGGCTGTGTTTTTTAGAATTATCTTTTCACATGACAATTTTTCAAATGTGCAGTTTTGCTCATTGTTTTACATATTTCACCTCTGTAGATGTAATCAAATTCTCCAAATCTGTGTCGAAATGGATATCCTTCATGGCTGTCCTTATTTTATTTTATCACATTATTTTACTTTATTTCATTATTTATTTTTTTTCACAGTGTGCACCACCCTCCTCCCAGCCATCAACCCTCAGTTTGTTCCCTATAATAAAGAGTCTCTTATGGTTTGCACCTCTCTCTCTCTTTTTCCCTTTCCCTATGTTCATCTGTTTTGTTTCTTAAATTCCACCTGTGAGTGAAATCATATGGTATTTGTCTTTCTCTGATTGACTTATTTCACTTAGCATAATACACTCCAGCTCCCTACATGTCATTGCAAATGGCAAGATTTCATTCTTTTTGATGGCTGAGCTATATCCCATTGTATGTCACCTCTCCTTAAACATTCAGCAGTCAATGGCCATTTGGGCTCATCCCATAATCTGGCTATTGTTGATAATGCTGCTATAAACGTCAGAGTGCATGTACCCCTTCAAATCAGTATTTTTGTCCTCATTTTAGGGAGGCAATTTTACTTGATGCTTTACCTCCTTCCCCCCTCAATATTAAAGGACATTGTTCTTAAGAAAAGTTGTTACCCTTCTGGTCACTAATTAGATCATCAGTTGTCTTTCTGGCAAATAGAGAGATTTAACACAAACTAACCTGTTTGGTTTTCCCTGCTCAAAAAGTTGGGAAGAACAAATGACATTACGTTTTTCTTCTGTTTGCTGAATATCAATATAAAATTGAAAATTTCTCATATTTAAAACTCTGTGGTAAAGTTTTAATTTTGTCTGGAGAGGGAAATCTAAATCTAATTTGGAGTAATCTAAAACGATGACCAATTAGAATAATTTCAGTTTATATTTGGAATTGAATATATGAATAGTTTGGTACCAATTAAAATTTACCAATTAAATTTTGTTTAGAATGGAATTAAAATTTGTCTGCATATAGTACTGGAAAATCAGAGTACTCAGGATTCTTAATGATGTAAATATAGAAACTTTTCATGGAGGTAGCCTTGTAAGTAATGAAGGGTGGGGACACTGGAATCCTTGGCCAGACAGGAAGTCCTCTGTCACTGTTACTCAAGCAACTCCAAGCCATTCCTTAATTTTTATTTCCCATTTTGTAAAACAGGGATGCTGACAACACCCACCACAGTGGGATAGAGATAATGATACATGGAATGTAAAGTGCTTGGTACTTAACAAGAATTTTGCTATTGCTGTTTAGATGGCTGGGCTAACAGCATACTCTCTGTATCCGTTTGGGGGGCTGATATAACCAAGTGCCACACAGACTGGATGGCTTATAAATAATAGAAAATTTATATTTCTTAGTTCTAGAGGCTGGAAGTCTGAGATCAAGGAGCCAGAATGGTCAGGTTCTGGTGAGAACCCTCTTCCACGTTGCTGACTACCAACTTCTCCTATCCTCACAGGATAGAGAGTGAGTGAACTAACTCTCTGGCCTCTTCTTATAGGGGCACGAATTCCAGTCATGGAATGACTGGATTCGCTCCACCCCCATGACTTAATTACCTATGAAAAGGCCCACCTCCAAATACCATGACCCTGGGGATTAGAGTTCAACATATACATTTTGCGGGGGACACAAACACTTAGTTCATAACACACAACACATAACATCCCCTGGGACCTTTTTTGGTTTTTTTGTTTGTTTGTTTTTAAACCTAAACCTCTATGTGAGCAGCTTATTTAATTACCATTCACTTTTTTCTTTTAAAAAATAATAGTTGAAGAGAAGAATATCTGGTTAGTTGAAGGTAGGCAGAAAGGATGGTCACATAACCAATTCATTTCTCTTTCTCTATCATCTCTATCTATCTATCTATCTATCTATCTATCTATCATCTATCTATCTATCATCTATCATTTCTCTCTCTGTGATGTTCTTACTATTCTTTAAACTAGGGGTAGCATCTTACTGGTTTCTTCTTTGATTAATGACTTAAATAAAATCTTTGACATCTGTTCATTTTATACCTGTATGCGATATAAATCTTCCTTTAAAAATGATCTTTTAACAACTAAAACAAAGAAAAAACTTTGTAAATTGCTAAAAAGAAACTTTGTTTTTTAAACCACATACTCACTAAAAAGTGGCCAGGTTCATGTTTTTCTGCCAAGTGTCAAAGAATATGTTACTCTGCATGCTTGGTTTATTTCCACGTTAAATGACAAGTCATGCCTGTTACCAAGAAAGATATAACAACTTTTTGTTTGTTTGCTTTTAAATTCAGTGCTCTTGTGTGAATTATGTCACATTGAAATCTGTAGATGTCTAGTAAATTTAAGATTTACATTTCAAGTTTCTTAGTAGAAACATGAAGCCATAAGCAACGAGGTGGCACGTATATACCATCTATTGAACAGTAGGGCGCACATTTAGTTGGTGGCTCTGTAGTTTACATGGATTTCTGGCTTCACATCACAAACAATGTTCAAAAGCTGTTTCAACACACTTTCCACGTACTCGTTGTAGCTTCCATTCAGTTCTTTTATCTTCCCTTGTGTTTGCTCCTCTATTTCTTCTGAGAGATTACTTTGAGAGCCCATTACCTAACAAAATAAAACAGACAGAATTCACCACACTCTGTATCATATTCAAGTCTAATTGTTTTACTAGTTAAACTCGTTTGGGCCTATTTATTAATGATTGTTCTATGGTGTACACATGATGTATTATTTTTCCAGAACTTTCTCAGAGAATGGATGCAATCACCAATACCATAAGTGGGATGGATAAACGTTCCTAAAGAATGACAGGTAGCCATGCTCCGTTACTCCTACTTTGAGGCTGGGCTCCACACAGTACAAATT
This sequence comes from Ursus maritimus, assembly GCF_017311325.1. Lineage (NCBI taxonomy): Eukaryota > Metazoa > Chordata > Mammalia > Carnivora > Ursidae > Ursus > Ursus maritimus. The sequence continues at coordinate 98,508,014 of NW_024424452.1, forward strand.
GAAGGCACGTTCACAATCATTATTCCATACTCAGAAGTTTTTTCATGTACCACATTTTTCATGTATTTGTAATAGTTTCAATTCAGTCCCTGTATCTTCCCTATGGCTTACTTTTCTGAATTAAAAGTCTGGAAAATAAAGTTGAAAGACGTCATTAAACCCATTTTGCTGGTTTTTAAAGAACAAATAACTGCTTTGTCAATTTTTAAAATATAATTATCTGAACTAATCGTTGTTTTTCAGGAAGATAAGCCACAACAGAACATGCCCAGTAAGATACTTTGACATGCACAGGTATCTCTTTTTGGATAATAGATATAATTTTGAAAATTTTGATATAAATTGAATTTCTTTCAACTTAAGATATACTTGTCCATTTGGTTACATCATATTTTTAGATGCAGTTTAACATATCTTTCTGGTTGCTCTCTCATTGGCAGGGTTTCCCAGTATTCCCCATTATCTTGAAGAGATTTGACCAAAATATAATTTCACCAGGGGAGTTGCCAATTTAAAGGGATTCTGCAATGAAACCCTTTGCAAAGTTATCCTTTGCTAAGCAGTCAGCTCCTAATTTATCTCCTCTGTAAACTCAGCCTTTCTTAAACAGTATTGTTAAGGTGACACAGCTGGTTTTTGTTTGTTTTTCTCTTCTGTGAGTGTTTACGCACAGAAGTTCAATCCTAGAGACTCCACTAATGATTGACTTCTACTTCAGGGTCCTTAGACTATTCTAAATTCTAGAATCCGAATTATCTTTCTGGGTCCTAAACTTGAACTCAAATGCGATTGAGGTCATCAGTTTCAAGTTCTTTTCTGTTTATACTCCATGCCATAAGGGCTTCCCAGTTCAAAGAAAATCACTTAAGGAAATCTAGCTTCTAAGACATCAAATAACTTTTATAAAATAACATTCTGATAAGTGAGAATACAAGGAGCAGAGACATATGGACTGAATTTCCCTTTCTAGGAGGAAGTTTAAAAATGGAAGAGAACTACTTACCAAAATAATTTTACCAAAATCTTTTTTTTCCCTCTAAATCCACTATCTTAAGTGAGATTCTACCAAAAAAAAAAAAAAAAAAGTCTTAAATCCAATGTCTTTATGTTGGAAAATTTATAAAACAAACTATTACAAAATTATCATCTGTTTTTCTTTGGAGCAGTGTTAAAAATAGCTATTATTAGATTAGATTGATGCAACTATCCCGTAGGACTTTGGAAAAGTTCATTTCAACCTTAGGCTCTTTAGTTCAGCATTGTCCAGTAGAAACGTAACATGACCCACAAAGCAAGCCATATAAGTAATTTTTTAATAAGATTTTATTTATTTATTTGAGAGAGAAAGCGCGCAAGTAGGGGGAGGAACAGAGGAAGAGAGAGAAGCTCAGGCAGACTCTCTGCTGAGCGGGGAGCCCACCGCAGGGCTCTAGCTCATGACCTGAGCCAAAATCAAGTCAGTCACTTAACCAACTGAGCCGCCCAGGTGCCCCAACAAGCCATAGAAGTAATTTTAAATTTTATAGTGTCACATTAAAAAGGTAAAAAGAAATAGGCAAAATTGATTTTAATAATATATTTTATTTGACCTAATGTATTCTTAATATTATTTTGATGTACAATCAATATAAAAATTATTACGTTGTCTTTCATACTAAGTTCTTGTAATCTGGTATATATTCTATACTTACAGAACATCTTAATGGGGACTAGCTACATTTCTTTTTTAAAATTTAATTTAATTTTATTTAAATTCAATTAATTAACATATAGTGTATTATTAATTTCAGAGGTAGAGTTCAGTGATTCATCAGTTGTATATAACACCCACTGCTCATTACATCATGTGCCCTTCTTAATGCCCATAACCCAGTTACAATACTCCCCTCCCCCACCCTGCCCCACCCCGGCCCATGGACTAGTTACACTTTGAGTGTTCCTTAGCTATATGTGAAGTAGCCACCATTTTTGACAGTGCAGGTCTAATGCACAGATGGCAGTTACCACTATTAGTATTCATGTGCTTTTCTAAGACAATATGATGATTTTCTGAAAGGATTATAGTAGAGATGGTATGTAGCAAGGAACTTAGTAGCACTGAGCAAATCAGTAAATGTTAGCGATTGTTATAAGTTTTCACTGATTGCATTGCTTGTGTTTTTTAATTTTTTAATCCATTTTACACTTTCAGAAACATTGAAATAACCTTAAAAGTAGCCCATAGTCCATGTCTCATCCTGAATAAATATATTATTTTTGAGTATATTTGATGTACAGTAATTTGAATTTCTACAGTGTTTCCCAAACATTACTATACCAGTGACCAACCATATACTGTTTTAATATTTTTATACTTTTTTTGCTTTATTTTATATTTTAATTCCAGTATAGTTAATGTACAGTGTTATATTAGTTTCAGGTGCATAATACAGTGATTCAACAATTCTATATATTACTCAGTGCTCATTAAGGTAAGTGTACTCTAAACTCCCTTCAGCCACCTACCTCTCCTCTGGTACCATATACTATCTTAAATGGTCTTCTTCAGGAAGAATTCCGTACCTTTATATATGCAGACAGTGTTGATTTAAGCCATACAGGAGAGTAAAGGAATGAACATAAGCTCCACAAGGGATCAATCGCCTTGTCCATTGATGTATTCTAAGTGTCTCAAACATTGCCTAAAGCATAGTAGATGCTCGGTGCATATTTGCTGAAGTGAATAGAATGATCAGAACTCCAGGAATTACAGAGAACGGATCACCTGCATTCTGTTGCTCTTGTTGGCACAAGCCAGCTATCTGAATGCTAGGGACATTATATAAATTGGAAGTTGATAATTGTGTGACATGAGGTAGTACATTTCATCAAAGTGTGCCCTTTAAGGACTTCTCCCTGTTAATTTTCAAAACTTCAATGTTGAGAATGATGCATATAGATTTACAGCTAAATGACTGATGGCATTGGTGAAATCATTCAACGTTCAATACGTTTCTTTATAAATTGTTCAAATGTTTCTGTTTAAGAGAAAGCAGAGGGAGGCACCTGGGTGGCTCAGTTGGTTAAGCATCTGACACTTGGTTTCGGCTCAGGTCATGATCTCCTGAGTTGTGGGTTTGAGCGTCTGCGTCTGCGTTGGACTCTGCTCAGCGGGAAATCTACATGGAGATTCTCTTTCTCTCCCTCTCCCCTGCCCCCCCCCCACATTCTCTCTCTCTCAAATAAAATAAAACTTTTTTTTTTTAAAAAACAGAGAAAGCAGAGCTTCAGTTTCAGGTCCCACTATCTAAGCACAACACAGTTTTGCATTCTTAATCTATGGTTGTTTCAAGGAAACAAAATGTTTTCATGATATGAATTCAGGAAGAAAGACTAAAGATACAAAAGTCTTCAATATGCCCCAGGCAGCCATTTTCATGTCTTCTGTTTAGATTCACGGCCCATCTAACTTCTACTTGCATTAACAATAGATTTCATGTTTCCACTATTGTTCAGATTTCCTTCTGGCAATGTAATGTCTTCTTTCGTAGAAGAAATTATATCCAGTAGCAATGACAAGCAAGGGATAAATAAATCTTTAATAAAACAATATTTGTTGATAAACAACTCACATTGGGATACCTGCTTCTGTTGATACGTCAGGGGAATTGAAACAACACATACATTAACAAGAGCTAAGACACAACTAAAAAAAGTAACATCAAGGTGTCTCACCCACAGCAGGCAGAAAACTGGCTTCTTGGGTCTCCTCCCAGACCTCCTACTCGCCCTGGGTTAATGATGATGAGATTTAACTGGAATAGCAATATGTCTGACATATGGAGGTCATGCCAAGGAAAGAATATCTTGTGCTAATGGTTTTACAATATGCTTGAAGTAGTGGAGGCCTAAACATGTTGACCTTTCTATGTGAGCTTTTGATCAACTAGCTGGAAAATTGGCTTAGAGCTCTAATTATGAGAGCAGTGAGGAGTTTTAATTATTTTCCAAAGCAGAGAACAAATATCCTGAACCAGATTTATATCTTATGAGATCCTTCTGGAGAAATAATATTTCAAGAGATTTAACCCAACTACTTTCTAAAATTACAGTAGTCTTGTTATTACTTAAAATAGAAATAAGTACATCAGAAATATTCTGCAATAATAATAAATGCTGGTTGGTCTTAAGGATGACTACTTTCTCAGGTCCTAATATGTCATGGGTCACGACAGGACTCAACAGGAAAGACAGAGGCCCAGAAGAAATGTTAGTTACCCCTTCTTTCAGTGAATATTTATTGAGTGCTTACTATGGAACAGACATTATTCCATCGCTGGGGAAAGTAACAGAGAACAAAACACAGAACCTGCCGTTTTGGTGTTATAGTTCAGAAGGAAAGGTAGACAGTAAGTAAAAAATGTCAATATATAATGTATCTAGTAGTGATACATGACATGGCTATAATGGGGAATTACTTTTTTTAAAAAAAGATTTTATTTATTTATTTGTCAGAGAGAGAGAGAGAGAGAACAAGCAGGGAGAGCAGCAGGCAGAGGGAGAAGCAGGCTCCCCACTGAGCAGGGAGCTCGACGTAGGACTCGATCCCAGGACCCTGGGATCATGACCTGAGCCAAAGACAGATGCTTAACTGACTGAGCCACCCAGGTGTCCCAGGAATTGCTTTCTTTTTTAAATGAAAGACACAATTTTAAATAAGGTGATCAGAAAGAAGTGTTAATAAATGAACAGAGGTCAAAGAAGGATGAAAATGTCCAAAAGAAGATGATTGCAGGGAGCAAATATAGCCTGTGCAAAGGTGTGGCGGGCAGTGGTGTGTTCAGTGTGAGGAAGAATGGGTGGCAGATACGGCTGGAATGGAACAAGTAGAGACAAAGGCTGCAAATGAGCACAGCAGATGTGGTTGCACATTGCTGAAAAGTGTTCTCCTATTTCCTTACGGTTTCCTTTCCAGTTGGCTGGCTTCTTTCAATAAATTTTTCATCAGAATATAAAGAAATGCTTTTCCC
>NW_024424452.1:98513030-98586117 GCF_017311325.1 Ursus maritimus
AGCATTTAAAAAATATCTGCGGTTCACAGTAAAAAGGAAGTGCATGACATTTTCAGAACTGACAGGTTAGAGAGCTAGCCAAGGGCCAGTCCTGGAGGGCTGTATACACATGTATAGACTTCGGATTTTATGATGCCTTTTAAAAATATTGTTAAGAAGAATTTATTTTAGCTGAATGGTCCACTTTATTCAAAGAAGGACTTTTTATGTTAAGAAAGAGCCCATTGGGGGTGCCTGAGTGGCTCAGTCTGTTAAGCATCGGCCTTCAGCTCAGGTCATGATCCCAGGGTCCTGGGATCGAGCCCCACATGGGCTCCCTGCTCAGCGGGGAGTCTGCTTCTCCTTCTCCCTGTGCCCCTCCCCTTGCTCACGCTCTCTCTCTCTGTCAAATAAATAAATAAATCTCAAAAAAAGAAAAGAAAAGAAAAGAAAATTAAGAAAAAAGAAAGAGCCCACTGGAAAAGTTTTCCTACATGGGATTCAATTTACCGGTTCCTCCACAAGCCCCATATCCTCTCCCACTAAAATAGAAGTTCCGAATAAGGGGATTTCCAAAGTGCTTGTAGTTCATCTCTCAGTGTCAGCCTTTATGTATGTTTCTACTGAGTGGGAAAAAAACCAAAAAACCAACATATCATATAAACTTTAGTTTGTAACATATGGATTTTGATAATTTTTTTAGTCCATGTTGCAACACAGAAGGGAGGATGTTGGTTCTGAAAATTTCATATACTTTTTTTTTTTTTACTGTAAACTCTAGATATTTTTAAAATGCTAGTGGAGGAAAAACCCTTTTAAAAATATTTTCATGAAAGATTTGTTGAGTGAAGCCAGACAGTTGAAAAAAAAATAATAAAAAAAATACCAGAAGACTTTTCAGTAATATGCAACAATATCTTCTTTGGTCATTTGTAAATCTTGATTTCACCAAAGAAGATTTGGCTTAACAAACTCATTCTGTAATGGTGTGTAACATTTTTATTGATTGTAGTCGTGAACGTTGATAGACAAAAAAATATGTTTTCTGAAGTGTTTTTCTAAATAAAATGTGTTAGTAATCTGTGGTAGGAATAATGCTTCAACCAGGCCCTTCAATTTGAATATTTGAAAATATGATTTGTAATGGGTACCGTATATTAGATATTAGCTATTGATTGACACTTTCTAAAGCAAATCAAAAAGCCTTGAAAGTGAAAATGTGAAGTCAGTAATTCCAGAATGCGTAAGATTTAGTTTGATGTTCAGGCTTAGTTGAACTGCAGCTGGTCAATTCAGTGTATTTTTCTCCCTTGATATTCTGCACTATACCTTTTGAATATTAATATATTGTAATCTATGCTGCATTAAAAGAAGTTGTGCTTACTTTCTTGCTTACCTTAGATTGTTTCAGTCTAAACTCCTTATCTCTCTGCATTCTGTACTGGTCAATTTCTGCCATTGCTTCTTCTTTAGCTTGCTTCAATCGCTTCTCTTTTCCTGAATATTAACAGTGGCATAGAAGGAATGATTTTTTAAAAAAAAAATACACATGGAACTTCAAATTTGATTTCTAAAAAAAAAAAAAAATAGGTGAGGTCTACATTATTTTCTTGATAAATTTTCCTAAAACGGCAAACTTCATTTAAAAACAATATTGAAAAATACCTTATTTTTTCAATTGGATTTTTCAGAACATGGGAATGACAACTTTCTTTCACACTTACATGTTTAAATAAAATATCTGCCCGTTTACTCACAGCAGTAACAGCCAGAGAACAGATTTTAGCTGTCACTTATTCGAAAAGACATTATTTGGTCAGAATTTCTGTCCTGATTTGCCGCCAGGAATCCTTCAGTCCGCACCAACTGGGTCCCATTTAACACTGGCAGATCTCCAAAGGCACTACAAACAGGCAACTCAGACTCTATCAAAACTGACTCACAATTTTCTAAAGCATTTTATTGGGATTTTTTTTCTTAGCATTTGTTGACTCTAGAATGTCTGATTAAGCCCCACAGCACATCAAAGTAGGTATTTTTTTGTAGTAGCTTTCTCTGAGGGGGACTTGAAAGTGGCCGTAAAACCAATTGTTTTTAATGGTCAGGAGATTTAGTTAAATAGCTCTCTTTTCTTTTCTTAAGAGCAAAGGTGTAAGCCTTAAGCCGGCAGACAGCGATGTAGATGAAAGTTTCAGACAAATACAATGCTGAGGGGGTCATTAACCAAGCACATGACTTTTTTTGACAACCAGAGTAAATTTGGGGGCTTATAGACTAATATTAATTGCTGCTCTGCCCCCCCACCACCACCTTCAGGGGGTTAGGTCCTAATGCTTTCTGATCATTAAAACTTGAAAGAAACTCTGAACTGTATTATAATTTTTTTATCTGAATCTATTGTCCTTTAATTTCAGTTAAATACCTTCATTCTTTTGCTTATTTGACATTCTCTGATAGTGTCTCAAGCTTTTGTTTATAATTTTTGTTAACTGTTTGCTATAGTGTGTAGACTTTGAAATAAATAAGTGAATTCTCACTAAGCAGCTAAAGTAAAATCTTAACATAAACTTCTGTCATCCATGTACATGTTTTTATATGCCTTTATTTTTGTGTATCTTTGTAACATTCGAGTGTAAATGGTTTCTAAATTTCTCTCCCTGCTAGGCATGAGTTGCTTTTCTAGTGGCTATATATATATGTTCCTTTTATTCTATAAAGATAGATCCACTGAGTTATAAATAGACACGTGTCTCTTTTAATGCCTATTGTCCTTGAAGAGGACCAAGTAAGCCTCATTCAGACCAGATAGTTAGCTTTGTCTTTACTTCCTATAAATCCAAGATGTGGTGAAAAATAGTGCTCTTCTGATGCTTGAGGCTTAATGGAACATTAACAATGCTTACCTCTTTCCTGCTTAATGAATGCTCATTACCATTTTGTATATACAGATGCTTTCATTCTCCACATTTCTAACCATTTTGTGGCAACCAAACGCATACTATTCGCAGAGCAGATACACAATATGTTAGGAGGGGAAACTCCTCCTTGATCCCCAGCTCTCTTTCTTATCACTGCTTGTCATTCACATTAAGACATTAATATATTTAAAGTGTATTAACATTTTCTTAGTAATAATGGGTTGTAAGATAATCACTTTATAAAATAAATTACATGAAATATCACTACTCTCCATGTTAATTACATAATATGTAAAAATACTGGTTTTAAAGTCACAATTCTCATATGAAAATAATAATAATAATTATAGGAAAACCTCTGTGTGCTCTATCCCTGAGCAGAATCCAGTGCTCTACTTAAAAGGTTGTATATTAGCTCCATCACACAGTGACTGGCTCCAAGTGTCTGTGATTCCCCCGTCATGGCACCAGTCACCTGCTGGTTCTCATTCAATTAAAGAGAAGAGCCACAGGGAAATCGCTGCTGGCACAACCATTTTCTGGACAGACTCAGCAGCTGCCGCTGTGTGAAAGTCTGCATATGCTACACCTGATTTAATCCAGTGGAAGAAACCAGAGCCTAAAGCCCACTGTTTCACTCGAGGTGAAGCAAAGTGCATGCATCCAATCAACTCATATTAACCTCTAGCTTGCTTCTCTGTCTCTATGAAGATTTCCAAATTTTAGTATTATACCTCTTTCTTCTTAAGCCTTAAAAACATGGCTGCTGTGACCCAAGCAGCGTTTAGGTTTATATTCTTATTTCTCAATACTTTCTGTATCAAACATAGGGGCGACCATATGGGACAGCCCAGATTTTAAATATGACAGCAAATGTTTGGTCCCCAAATTCCTATGCTTCTGAGGCCAAATGTTCTAATGTTTGGTTTAGAAAATGTGGTTATCTTACGCATCGTGATTTTAACTACTACTAAAGCAGGAGCTTCAGAGCAGTGCAGGAAAGGATGGTTTTGATTTGTCCATCCATTATTCATTCAATGTTTATTGAACACCTACTATACATTCTGCATAGGGCTACAAACAGAGGGTAGAGAAATGCATATGATATGGTCCTTGCCTCCTGCTGGCATAAATACAGTGTAATTTGGAAATGTGTACATGATGCCCGGCTTCCAAGAGGAAAATATAAAACACATAAAATTGTGAAGAATACATGTAATCAATTATGAAAACAATGGAACGTATATTTTGGTTCTGTTTCTTCCATGGCAGTTAAAAACCACAAATTTATGGAAATTAGCATTACTTAAATTCTAGACAATCTTTGCTTGCCATTCATCCCAATAAACATGTTATGTCTTATGTTATTAAGGTAAGTCAAAAATATAAACAACTGAACTCAGAAATGTAGAGTGCGGGTCAGAGGAGGCTGCCACGGGAGGCCAGGGAAGAACTTCTGAGGAGGGAATGATTGAGCTAAATGGACTTTTTAGGCAGGACAGCAATGGGGACAAATAGTCCATTTTGGAGATTAGAATAAAGTACGGTGACCCTTTCTAAGATACTTTTAGACATTCTTTGCAAACAGCTGCACCTTAATAACCCATTCATTTTTAGACATGCGGCTTGTCATACAAGCATGTCTTACATTCAGCATGCCCTTATGGAGATATTTTACAGGAAATTTTGTGTGAAGGAAAAAGAGGGAAAGATGTTTGATTTCCAGAGGATTTGTGGGAAAAGAATGAAAAGATCAATTTGGGCAGGTTAAAACTAAACTCTATGTGGAAGTGGGGAGGGTGGTCAATGGTCAAGGATGAACTCTTCCTGGCTTTGTGGTTAGGAGACACCAAGTGAATTGACCCAAATACAAATAAGCCCTTGAGACACAGAGAACCCTATTCTGTTGACTGGATTGTTAAATTGGTTCTGGAATCTTTTTGTGATGAGGAAGATGGGATTTCACTTATCATTGCAGAAGAGAATTGAAATTATACACTAAGCACAACTAAAATGAGATATTAGAAGCCTTGTAACCTTGAACAAGTTAGTGTGTCTGAGCCTGAGTTTTCTCATCTATAAAACAGATTTAATAATCTACTGTAATGAATCATTATATGTGTTAGGAAAAAATATAAATAAAATGCTTGACAAAGAACAGCTATTTGATTATTTTTTTATCATTATTGGGAAAATAAGCCCAATTTCTGGGGACCTTTTTTTAGGAACAAAGACAATGAATACAATATGCATTTGAGGAACAGTTCTCAGGCTGTCACTAGAAAAGCCTCTGTAGGCTTCCCTGAGGACGTCCAAGTGGAAGTATTGAAAGCATCTGGACAGACAAGTTTGGATCCAGAAGCAAGTTTTGAAATGGAGACAAAGATCTGCATGTCTGTCATCTGGGTTTGTGTAGGTGCTTTTCATAGCAATGGGGTTTGGACTGAAACCAAGGGAGTGTGTATAGACTGAAGAGAAAAGAGAGCTAAGGTCTCAGTTTGGGAGGATGTCAACTTTCAAGAGATGAGAAAAGGAAGAGGACCCTCAGGAGAAGCCTGAGAGTTAGTGGTCAGAGAAGTAGGGGAAACCAAAGAACATTCAAGAAGGATGTGGCCAACAGTGTCAAATGCTACAGAGAATAGAAAAAAGAGACATTTAAACAACCAATGTTATCGAATATCCTCTACGTGCCACATGCTGTTTCTAGATCTATAAATACAGCAGTGAAAACCATAAACAGACAAACTTTCGATTCTCATGGAACTTGTATTCTGAACACATTAAGGGGAGATAGAAAACAGGTAGTGTATGATATGATAGAGATAATAAGTACCAAGAAGAAGAAAGAAGGAGCCTAAGGGATAGAGAGACGGTGGGTGTTAATTTAGGTAAGTAGTGTCTTTTGGATGAAGTGGTATATGAGCACAGACCTGAAGGATTAAGACAATTAACCATGCAAATATCTAAAGGGGAAGAGCATTCCAAGTAGAGGCAACAGCTAATGCAAATACCCTGGGTATATGACATGCTCAAGAAACAGCAAAAATGCTGTCACGGCTGGAACAAAGCAAACGAGATGATTGAATGTTAGGAAATGATATCAGAGAGGTAGCATTGGGACCGGGTCACATAGACCTCCTGGGCCATGATACAGCTTTTGTTTCTTGAGATGCTAAAGTCATGAAGGGTTTTTAGTGAAGGTGTGGCGTAACACTATAATTTAAAAGGATTTCTTTGACTGGTGTGGTGAGAATAGATTGTAGGCGCAAGGGAGAAATAGGAAGACCAGTTTGAAATCTGCAATAGCTCAGATAAATGTTAATGATTGCTGGAAATAGTAAAGTAGCAGAGGAGTTGGTAAGAAGTTATATATACTTTGAAGGCAGAGTCGATGGATAAGCATGATAGACAGCGATACGCAATGGTGCCTCCAACATTTTATTTTGGGAGTAGAGTTAAGAATGCAGTTTAACTGAGATGCTTATTAAACATCTAGTGGCAATGGTGAGAAGGCTGATGTTTACATGAATTTGGAGATTGAGAAAACGGTGAGGGCTGGAAATATCAGGTTAGGAATCATCGTTCGTGCAGCTGGTGCCCATGGGATTAGATGGGATCACATAAGAAGTATCTCCAGACATAGAAGAAAACAGATCCCAACTGGGAGCCCAACTTTAGAGACTGGAAAGATGACAGAAAGCCAACCATGAAAGTGGTGTCCCAAAGTCAAAGGAAGGAAGAACTTCAAAGATAAAAGAGGGATTCAGTTGTGACTGAGATATTTAATTAATAAAAGGGTTAGCAATGTTTGTGGTCTTGGCAAAGGGAGCTTTGGTGGGGTTGTAGGGACAAAAAATCTGATTAAAGAGGTATTATGCTAAGTGAAATCAGTCAGATTGAGAAAGACAAATACCATTTGATTTCACTCATATTTGGAATCTAAGAAAACATACAAATGAATAAATGACAAAAAACAGAATTAGACCTACAAGTACAGAGAACAAAATGATGGTTTCCAAAGTGGAGGTGGGGGTAGATAAGCAAAATGGGTGAAGAGGATTGGGAGATCCAGGCTTCCAGTGATGGAATGAATATGTCACAAGAATAAAAGGCACAGCATAAAGAATCTAGTCAATGATATTGTAATAGCACTGTGTGGTGACAGATAGCAGCTATACTTGTGGTGGGCACAGCATAACATACAGAGAAGTTGAATCACTATATCGTACACCTGAAACTAATGTAACATTGTATGTTAACTACACGTGAACAAAAAAAATTTTAATGAAAAAAGTGGGTTCAGGAGAAAATGGAATAAAAAATGTAAACACAGGGAATACAGGCAACTTCTGTGAGAAGTTTTCACTTACAAGGGGGAACTAAGAAGATATGGGATCAAGATAGTCAAGTGGATTTGACAATTAAGACATGTTGTGAGTTGAACTGTGTCCTTCAAAAGGATATGTTTAAATCCTTACCCCTGGGACCTGTGAATATGACCTTATTTGGAAATAAAGTGTTTGCAGATGTAATCAAGTTAAGGTGAGGTCACACTGATTTGAGATGGGGCTTATAGCTGATGGCTGGTGTCCTTATAGGAGAGCGAGATTTGAACATAGAGACATAGAGGCACAGAGAAGACACATAAGGAAGAAGGTCTGTAATTACAGAGGCAAAGATTAGAATGATGCAGCTGCAAACCAAGGAAGGCCAAGACCTGCTGGCAGTCACCAGAAGCTAGGACGGCAGCGTGAGACAGCTGCCCCCCTTAGTGCCTCCACACGGGACCAACCCTGCCCTCACCTTGTGTGTGGACTTCTGGCCTCCAGAACTCTGAGAGAATACACTTCTATTGTTTTAAGCCATCCTGTATGTGGTAATTGTTACAGAAGCCTTTGGAAACCAATATAGAGCTCGGTGAGAAACAGACAACAATGTCAACTGAGCACTGGAAGCCAAGCCAGATACCTGAGTGTAGTAGGAAGAGTAGGTATCCAAATGAATGAGCCACCTGACAAAAAAATATGCATAAACAGGACAGAGGCTACCTTGACTTGGTAGGGAAACAAAGAGTACTTGGGGAATGTTTGGAGATTTCTATCTGTGACTAATAATCATTTTGCTTCTGTTATAGCATGCAGAAGAGAAACAACAGCTTTTCTGGGTTTTTGGGGATTATTAATATTATGATAAAACCAACATGGTTCAAAGAATGTTATTATTTTGTTCACCTGCTACAAGCATTGGAAAAAGTAATGTCACCAGAAAGACTTTTGGTGCCTGTGATTGTTCCAGAGTTTCTCTGCTGAACCTAATCTCTCATTTCATATCTTTGCTTTCTTGGTGTTTCCTTTGCTATTCTTTGTACTTGTATTTTCCTTATTTAAAAAAAAAATCATACATAGTTTGTGTAGATCTGGATTGGATATAATCAAATGCTCTTACTAGATGAAAATGTTCTGTGGCTATTATTTTCATATGACCCACTTGAAGAAATGAAAGTCCAATATACTTACAAATACCCCATTAGTCTGTGGCCTGTAAAGAAAGAGAAAAAATTTACAGGCCTACAAAACACACAGAGACAGGGCCATGAAATTCTAATACAACAACTTTTATTTTATTAGTTTATTAAAACTCATGTCTTCATGAACCAAAGCATTCATATGCATAGAGAAGAATTTATTAAATCAAATCAAGGTGCTTGTTTAAATAATTTGGAATATCTACATATTTGGAAACAAATAGGCAATTACCAGATTTAAAAAATATTGTTGGCTGGCATCCTATAGACCCACAAAACTGAATCTGCATTGCAGTATTAGCTGATACATTATCAGAGTAGATAGTCAAAATATTGTCTTAAGAATTTATTTTGCACTTGTGTATAATTCGATGAGGTCCTCCTAGAAAACTGTGCTTAAGAGATCAGTGGGACTCTATTATTTTGCTGTACTTTTCAACAGAATTCTTTTTATTAAGTAGTGGAAGAATATTCATAGCTAACATTTATTGAGCACCTGCTATGTGCCAAGTGGTGTTTTAAGGCCTTTAGAAGCATTAACTCAGCGAATTATGACAACTTCATGAGGTGGATACTGTTATCTCCATTTTGAAGCTAAGGAAACTGAGTCACAGTGAGGTTAGAAGGTAACCTAGCCAATTCACCCACCGAGTAGGAGGCAAAAGCTGGATTTGCGACCAGGCATAGCAGCTCCAGGAAGCAAGCACTGGTCGTTTTCTATCTTGGTAGAAAGTTCTGGGAACGTCCTTCACTTTTATTAAGATTGTCTATTGCTTTTAGAACATTTTAAATATACCTGCTTGTTCAGTGTTTCTCATATTCAGATTTGAATATTTACATTGTTTATCACACCTTTTGATCTACATCCCATCATGCAAGTTGTAATTTTGACTTAGACACAGATGCTATTTTCGGCAGCTGCCAAAGTAGACAGATAGAGTGTTTATTTGTGAGAAAGGCTATGGTTCGCCTTTGGAAATAATTCGTTCTTTATGTGATGTGGAGTCACGTGCGTTTGAGCATCTCAAAAGAGCTGCAGAGTTTTCCAAGCTTGCAATGGGTGCAAATGGAATAAATACTGATCTCATAAAAAAAGTCATAACTACAAGTAAAAATGTCATATATTTCAGAGAAATACACGTCTCTGTTCCTCCTATTGATGATGGTATCTTGAATTTCTAATCTAATTCTGATGGGAGTTATTCAATTCCCCATGCCTGGAGCTGCAGGGCAGGTCTGATGTTCTTCTGTAAAAATGTAACATGTCTTGGACCAACACACTCACTTTTGTGTTTTGATTGATGAACAAGTTTTAAGGCAAAAGGCGTTAACTTCAAATAAGGTAATTTAAAATAGTGTGAACCTACTGTGATTCCATCTAAATTTAACTTAACAACAAGGCTATTTTGCAAAAAAAAAAAAAAATTTGTCTTAGCTAATAAACATAATTGGGGCACCTGGGTGGCTCAGTCGGTTAAGTGTCTGCCTTCGGCTCAGGTCATGATCCCAGGGTCCTGGGATCGAGTCCCACATAGGGCTCCCTGCTTCTCTTTCTCTCTCTTCCTCTGCCCTCTTCCTCCCTGCTTGTTCTCTCTCTCTTCCTCAAATAAATAAAATCTTTTAAAAAACCTAATAAATATAATTTAACTTGTAATCGGTGAAGAGAGGCAGATATCTGAGTTTTACCAGCCATCTACTAGAAGCAGTCCAAGTCTCCCTCATTACAGGAAAAGCTGACCCAGAACTGGAGGCAGTTGTAAAAAGAAATGAAACTGGTTTGTCCTGCTCTTTTATTTCATTCCTTTACTTTTATGACTTATAATAATATACAAGTATACATATTATGTAAGTTAAAAATAAAAATCATTTCTTTGATTGCACTCTATCTTACGTATAGTTTTCTGATTCTAAACATCATGGCCATATATATAACCCGATATTTATGTATATCATATATATCTCCTATTTCTATTTAAAAAAAGAAGAGTAACACTCAGAGATGCTAAATGACTTATACACAGAAACAAGAAAAAGCCAATGGTTTTTCTACTCTGTTGCTTCACATTCCAACTTTCCGAGTCTGTTCAGAATCTGCCCCCACCCCACCTCAGCCACAACGTTCCCTTGTAGCTGGTGTCTTGATAGTAGGGACCTATATATTTCATTTCCACAGACCCAACAGCCTTCAGGAGAATTCCTGATATATGAGGTCTATAAACCCTTATCTATATCCCTTAAGGCAAAACATTTATACCCTATATTGTATTATGTAACAACTTCACTGAGATCTGAGGCAGTCCTCTTTAATGGAATATATTAATATTTTTGCAGCATAATATATAAATATACCACCTTATTAATCTTGCATTTTTCTAAAATGATTAACGTGAATTGCTGGTTTCTCCCCCCCACCCCCGTCCTTCCCTCTCTCCCTCTCCCTTTCTTTCTCTTTCTTTCTTTTAGGTATATATTCAGGAGTCCCCTCTAGCAGAGACTCTATGTGCAAATTTCTGAGATGCTTTCAAATAAATGGATTTAAGAAAGAGAAAGTGATCATAGACTTCCCATGATGGTGTTCACTATTGTGATTTATTGGTTCTCATTTGAAATGGTTCTGCCTTCATATGTCAGATTTTCAAATGAATCTCTTTATGGGAAAAAAAAAGGTGAAATATGTGGGTTTATAAAAATGACGGTTATCTGTACCTCTCATGTCATTATTCCTTTCTCCTTTTTGTGCTCCTTTATGCATTTATCTCACTAGAAATTTTAAAGAAAGAGTCTAGGTCTACTCCTTAGTGTCTATACCAAAGCGGCTTGGAAAGAGAGGGCACTCAATAAATACTTACTAAATTAAATTAATTAATAAATTACAAAACTAGTGAAATGAGAGAAGTTACAAAATACCAGGCAAAAAAGGTAGTATTTTATTTCACTATAGAATGCTTAAGAAGTAAGTATGATGGGTACAATAATTGAAGTTGTAACCACAAACTGCTACCTGCTGATAGCAATGTAAGAAAATGGCTTCTATCTGGTGAAAATTGTCCTCAAAGCCTATGTTTTCTGAGGCGAGGAGGACAGACTGACATTCTCTGTAAAAGTGAGGGTAGAGGTTGGTTGTGGAAATAACATTTGGAAAAATATTTTCTGAAATGTTTTTAAGGCCTGGGTATTTACTATTACTGGTTGAATATTTGCTTGAATATTTATGACTGAAGACCCAAGGGAAAAAGTACACAAGTACTTTAAGTTACCGGCAAATAAAATGAACGTTTTGTATAAAAATAAGACAATACATATTTTCCAATCCTGACTTCTGAAGAAACATTGTCCAAGGAAAGCACATTCACTAGTGGAAAGGAAAACAAGTTTATATATATATGTGATCTATATGTATATGTATATGTATATCTATATGTATATCTATATCTATATGTATATCTATATCTATATGTATATCTATATCTATATCCATTTTATATCTATGATACATAGATACAGATATGTGATATATATAGCTTATATATATATTTATGTACATCACATGATTTATATTTCTATTAAAAAAAGAAGAGAAAACTCAGAGATGTTAAATGACTTATACATAGAAACATAAATCTCAGCCTAGATAGTTTCGAGTGGTCTTCTCCTCCAAACAACTTGCATGATTCGCAAAGCCTTTCTTCTCTAATGGCTTTGAGAAAAGACACAGTTGGTAAAAGATCATCTGGATCATACAATAGTATTGATTAATGTGCCCAATATCGCCATTTTGCTTCTTCCTTAATAAGGAAGAAAAGGTAACATAATTAAAATGTCTTAAAATAAGTTGATCTTCTGTTCTGGAAGTTTTATATGTGGTTAAAGAAATTTGAATAAAAGATAAGGAAGTTTTCTACACTGCTTCAACCAGCAGGTCCAAGACTGCTTTGTTTTCTATCAAATTACTCTGCATTCATACCATTTTGCAGTCATTTGCATGGTTTATGGTAGAAAAAGAAATAGAGAAGTAGGTAGAGTTTGCCTTAATTTCTTCTCCTTCCTTTTCTCTTCTAGCTCTTTCCACATGGAGTCTTCCTCTTGCTGTTGCTGGTGCCTACACTGCTGACTGCTCAGGAAATCAACTTAGCAAAGAAAAATGATTTTACCTGTGGTCAAAAACCCAGTGGATTGAGTACTGCCTCACTCCTGGCTTCCTCTCTTGCTAATATTAAAATGTATTGTTCCCACATCTCATTCAATCCATTTCACCAAACTTTTGTCACTACCTACTCTATTTCCATCACTATATTCAACCACAGAGTCATATAAGCAACATTTTTAAAACATGGTCCCTATCTTGTTGAACTTTGAATCGAATTGCAGATGCAAGACATATAATTAGGAAGAAGGTAAATAACACAAATTATTATAGATTAAGTAATGATGTGATATGAAATGAGATAGTGGAGAAAATATAGGTCTTGGCCCAGGGAACCTGAATTTGAGTTGTTGATCTACAATATGTTAGTTTATTCATAATAAAAATTATGTAAATTTTGTATAGTACAAAGTAAGATCTTTGCTTGGGGATCAGACTCCTTCCAAATCTTGTTTATACCCTTTACCCTCTGTGTGACCTTGGGCAAGCTGCATAATTTACATAAGCATCACCTTTCATCTTTGCAGTAAGAGTTGGTGTGGGGAGTAAATAAGGTAAGAATTAAATGTGGTGCCTGCATGGTGCTTTCTATTTTTAAAATATGACCTTTGGCAAATAATGAACTTCAGTTTCTATGTACATAAAGTGGAAATAATAGTAACATCTCATTCATATAGTTGTGGTGAATATCAAAGGGAGTGGGAAGGGGGTTGACATTTATTGAGAACATTCTGTGCTAATATATAGATACATGACTAAATAAAAAAGTTAGAAAATGAGAATAAAATATTAGAAATTAAAAGCCATTAAAAGAGGGATGAGAATGAGCTATTGACTGTTAATTATCACAATTTTACAGAAACAGAAACTGATGTGTATGGAGGGTAAGTAATTTGCTCAAATTCTCTCAGTAGTAAGTAGATTCATTCTGGAAGTTGTCTATCTCTTAATCATTTCACAATATTGAGAAACTGAGGCGTGGCAACGTTAAGGAAGTTGCAGAGACAAGGCTTAAGGTCATGTCTCCCTGTAACTTCAATGTCCATCATCATTTCATTTAGCACATGACCTCTCCAAAGGCTCTGAGTTAGAGGATTTCGTCCCCACTATGGTCATAGGGATATATGACTGGGTAGTTTCAATGAATTGGCCAAAGTTTTCTGAGAGAGTATGGTGGAGCCAGTTTGAACCACAGTCTGCCTGCCCCTAAAGGTCCAAGCTCATTTCACTGCACCCCCCTGATCCATTTTGTGACAAATCCCTCATAGGTCAGACAGAATGGAGACTTACTCTTCTTGGCTTCCTCTAGCTTGTCCTTGGCCCTTTTTTCTGCCTGGAGGAGCTGGTGGATCCCCTGAGACTGGCTGGTCATGGCAGCCTGCTTCGAGTTAGGTGGCTTCTCTGAAATCTGGAAAGTGGTGGATCTATTTATCCTTCTAGAAATCACCACATAACTCAGGTTGTTGTGTCAACAGTGAATTCTAAACATGAGTGTTTGTTTCAAAATGGTCTGACTGGGCCAGATCGCTGGGCCCCAAGGAGAGCCCAAGGGTGGAATCCAGAAAAACAAGTTAAATCAAAATGAGGAAGCTGAGAACTTGTCCTTTCAGCCAAATTCAGTCTTCACTGCGAAATGAGAGAAATAAATAAAAAATGAGTAAGATACCTTTTGGAAGATTAGCTTCCTTCTTCTTCCAGGAAATATTGACTTGTTTACTAAATTTTTCTTTCAATTTGCAAGACCTTTCTTTGTTCCTTGTCCATGCAGTTCTGGTTTTAGTGTTTTTTCTTTATTTGTTTCTAGAGATTCAATTATCTGTTTAGGGCAAATTTTATTAACCTTTCACTAGGAAGGAGACTTTCTGGCTTTGTGCACAGATGGGCTAGGGATCTATTATTTTCTTTCTGTAGGCCTCAGGTGATATGAATGAAAAGATTTCTTTGGTGCATTGTGTTGCTTTTTTAGTAATGCTATATGCTGGAGTTCCAGGGAGATCTTAGTGTGGTGACAAACTCAATGTGAAGGGAAATTATAACTGTAGGTTTTGAGGTTAAATAAAATAATCTAAACATGCATTTTATATTACTCGGTACTTATACTGGGTGTTTTCCTAAGATAGTATAGTGAAATCCATCTTGCTTGATTTGATACAATCCAGTAGTGATTGGGACAAATGAGAATGTTGATCACAGTGGAGAATCATAAAATATAATTTTATATGTATCTAAAATTGTTATGTGAAATGAAAAGCTTAATCTTTTGAGATGGCCAAGGCTTTTTTTTTTTTTCCTGAAATGGTCTGCAAATTGGGATTTCGCATATTATTTCTTCCATTCACTACACTTCAATTGCCTCACCTATAAGCACCAGGTTGAATTTCTTTCAGTAGGTGTATGGATTTCAAGATAATTGTAAAACTATCTGAGAACTTAATCTGTTAAGGTTTTAATGTTAACTTTCCCCTAAGTTTAGAGTTACCCCATCGTTCATGCCTGTAGCACAATGTTATGTGTATGTCATCTTTAGCAAATCTTTCTGAAAGGAACAGCTCTTTTTCGCAGGAATACCTTTCTTTCCACATTGATATTTAATCAGTTTATAAAATTTAATTTTTATTGCATAATTACAATAATTAGTGTAATTGGAATAAACAGATATGTGAACAAATATGGCTCTGGTAAATAGACACTTCAATGGGTAGGAGCAGAAGTGAAGGCAAACTGGAGAGTAGTTCATTAGTGTCAGGTTGGGCTTGTTGTAGGCATCAGTATTTTTCTAGTAATAGAAAGAATGGAGATCATCAGTGATTTCTCTGAATGGTTAAGCCATGATTACGAGAAGAAACTTGCTTTAATTTTGTACCAACAGTATTTATTGACTATCTCCTACATGCATTTCCCTGAATGAGGGCCAATCTTGAATTATCAAGAAAGGATAATTCAGATGGAATGAGATTACTGGAGTGGAATTGGATAGGAAGGAACTTGTGAAAAAGATAATCCTTTGTATCAATATAGGAAAATAGAATGTCTCCTAAAAGCCTGAAGAGACAAATAGGACTGTCATAATTTGAACAAGGTACTTAATTAGATGCTCACCAGCAAAGGCTTCCCTAGTCCATAAGGAACACCTTCCTGGTCTAATTCTAATCCTTTCCTGTGTGCTTTATTTTTTTCATTAAAACCAGTTTACAGAAATAATATAATATGAATCTGTATGTAACTTAAGTCATCTTAGAGGACATTATACTTTCAGACATCTACTTAGAACAGAAAATATATATTATGTGAAATGCATAAAATGTTTAACATTGCTTCCTGCCACTACCCTCAGGTAATGTGCATCAATGATTCACATTGGGACTAACTATACTATTAGCAAATTCAAACAATTGGAACTCAGCAATACCTTGATTAAATTTTAATCTGACTAAGTTCTTACATTCTTATCAGAATCCTGTACATAATGTTGGATTGCAGTCATGACAACTTTTCAATAACCTAAATATTGAATGGAACAAAAGAATTACCCATTGTTATTTGCTACTAATATAGTCATACTGTTAGACCCTTTATTTGTTTAATTAATTTATTTTTAGCTTCCATTTAAATTCAATTATTTAACATATAGTGCATTATTAGTTTCAGAGGTAGCAGTTTGTGATTCATCAGTGGCGTATAATACCCAGTGCTTATTACATCAACTGTCCTCCTTAATGTTCATCACCCAGTTACCTCATCCCTTCATCCACCTGTCCCCCAGCGACCCTCAGTTTGTTTCCTATAGTTAAGACTCTCTCATGGTTTGTCTCCTTCTCTGATTTCATACTATTTTATTTTTCCCTCCCTTCCCCTATGATCCTGTTTTGTTTCTTAAATTCCACATATGAGTGAAATCATATAATAATTGTCTTTCTCTGACTGACTTATTTTGCTTAGCATAACACCCTCTAGTTCCATCCACATCATTGCAAATGGTAAGATTTCATTTATTTTTTATGGCTGAGTAGTATTCCGTTGTATATATATGCTATATCTTCTTTACCCACCATCTGTTTTTGGACATCTGTGTTCTTTCCATAATTTGGCTATTGTGGACATTGCTGCTGTAAACATTGGGGTGTGGGTACCCTTTTGGATCACTATATTTGTATCCTTCAGGTAAATACCTAGTAGGGCAATTGCTGAGTCATAGGGTAGCACTATTTTTAACTTTTTGAGGAACCTCCATACTGTTTTCCAGAGTGGCTGTACCAGCTTGCATTCCCACCAGCAGTGTAAGAGGGTTCCCCTTTCTCTGCATCCTCGCCAACATCTGTTGTTTCCTGACATTAATCTTAACCATTCTGACTGGTGTGAGGTGGTATCTCACTGTGGTTTAGATTTGTATTTCCCTGATGCTGAGTGATGTTGAGCATTTTTTTCATTTGTTGTTAGACTCTTTCTAAATATCTGTAGCATTCAGTGAACTTATCAATCGCAGAAAATTTTAACCATATTTTCTTTAAGATCAAAATACATAATTTTTAATTTTATGGCAGAAGTTTTTTTTTTATTTAATGGAAAGGTCTTCTCTTGGCACAAAAATATAGACAGGACATTGCATGATCTCTCTTGACAAAAAGATGCAAAGTGGAAGGTCTGGAAGTAGTCTTTTCTTAGGAGATAGACTTTGGGCATAACTCAAAGTAGGGAGTTAGAATGGCTTCTGTTTTCTCCTGACCCACAAAGATTACCCTCCCAGGGAAAAGGAGAGGTGGAAAAGACCACTAATAACAGAAAAATGGCAAGGAAGCTATGCATCTTAGTCTGGGTGGAAACAAAAAAAAAGTAAAAATAAGTCTATACTTGTGTCGGCTTGCAATTACATTGCCAGGTCTTCCATAAAGATAAAACCATGCTGAACAAAAGCTTACGATCTAAATCGGAAAACAAACAAGAAGGTAAAGTCAGGGAGAAGTGGGCAGTAGAGTGGTAGATAGAGCCAGATGCCTAGCAGTGGAATTTGAACTTTATCATACATGCGATGGATTATTTTTATATTTATTTACTGTATTATTATTATATTATTACTATATCATATTAACTTACTGTAACTGAGTTATTCCTTTTTTAAAAGTCAAAGCTAATGCCTGATATGGTTTTTTATTTATAAAATTTACGCTTCAAGGATAATCAAATTTTGAAAAAATTTACCTGCTAATAACCTAGATTTTGAGTTGTGCTTTTAATATTTTATGGCATTGAGGTATCAGTGGACAAGCATTTCTTTTTCTATTCACTAATAAAATACCAACTATGTTTCAAAACTGGGTCTAATTGTAAACAATATATACTGCATAGTTCCATACATTAATTCACTCGATTCTCACGGTAGCACTGGACATGAGTATCATCATCACATATCACATTGACTTTATCAGTAAAGAGACAAGGGCTTCTATCAAATAAACAAGACTAATGGTCAAGAAACTGTAGCTCAGAAAATATGAGTGAGAGGCCCAAGATCAGGAACTGACCTCAGAGTCAGTCATCTTCCTGCATTCTTCCCAGGAAAAATGTCCTTCCATGTTTCTTTTTTCTTGATGAAAAAGATAAATGGAAAACAGGAATATCTATTGGACTTTCCCTCTGTATAAAAAAACTGAAAATGTGGGTCAATGAAAATGCCAGATGCTCAAATAATTGATAATAAAAATATCAAAACAAAGTGAGATTTGTCTTAACTGAGATCTTGATTGTCGAAGATTCCCCCTCAGGAATGCTCTTGTTAAGCAACTAGAGTTCTTCCTATCCTCTTTATTTGGGACCACTTGCTCTGGTCTTATAGTTTATTATATTCTACTTTTTTCTTTTATACTTAGAAATTAAACCAAATAATAGAGTTTTTAAAAATTTGATTGATATAAATCATTTTTGGTTTCTCTGTTAATGGAATATTAACATTGATGATATCAATGTACAACCATATAAGAAACACAATTTACTGATCCTATTACTTATTCTTTTATTCCTTATTACATTATATAGTGTTATTCTATTATTATTGACTATTATTTTCAATGATAAGTTGAATACTTAGTTATATACGTCTATAAAAATTCCAAGGAGTAGGTAGGATTTGGCTTTTCAATGAAGTAGAGAAATGGATATATCACTCATAGTAACTTTGTAAAAAGACAGTGAAAAATCAGTATAGTGTATATTTATGTCTCTGTTCTTTGATTATCTTTTCTAAATACTTTCATATTTTTTATTAGTGAAAATGCAAAAATAATTGTTAAAAATTACAAAATCTTAAAATCTGTTTCCTTTGGAATAGTTTTAATTGTTGAATGTGAAGGATTACAATGAAATGCCTCTTATTTTACTTGCACTTAACTTGAAAAAAGTTTAACATCAAATGTTTGAATAGCTGTAATTATAAATTTAGCAAGTGTTCTCTCTCTCTCTCTCTCTCTATATATATATATATATATTTATTTTTTTGGGGGGGTTCTCTTGTTTGAAGTTTCATTTCTACTCAGACTTCCTCTTGCTATCCATTCCATCATCACCTCTGCATATTTCAACTAATCATATGATCCTTCCTTCTTTTGCCCATGTTGGTTTAGCCCCTGAATCTGCTTACTAGTGAAAAGTAGATTAATCCCTGGGTTCCTGAAGGCCTGGAGCTTCTAAGCTGTCAACTTCAATCGTTAGGCAAAGCTCTAAGACTTGGTCTGGGTGCTTCTGCAGAGCACAATATTATTATTCACTTCACTTATTCATTAAAGCTGAACAGTGATATATAAAGCAAATACAAGTTTAATCATCTTCTGTTTTCTTATCTCTACCACTTTACTCCTGTCTGTCATCCTCTGGCTCTTCTCCCATCTCTCCCTCCAGCTTGCTTACCATACTATCTACTGTCTTTTCAACACAGAAACATTTCTCTACACTTTCATTCAGACTCTTTCTTCTTCCTGGTATAACTTTCTTATATTTCCCTAGAACAAAAATCATTAAAAGCCCAATTTTAATGTCTACTTTAAAGGATGAAACTTTCTAAGTCCTCTCAGACCTAACTGATCCCTTCCTCATCTAGAACTTTATAGGACCTACGCGTTAATGTCAGAGGACATTCCCCAAGCTTCATTTGCTTTTTTTTCACTCACAAACTATAATCTTTTGGGGAATGAAGGTGGCATTTTACTTGTGATTGTTTCCAAAGCAGTGCTTTGCACATAGTGGGGCCCAAACTTTTTTTTTTTAAGAAATTGTGGTAATGCTTTCTTTCAGATGAAGTACAACAATGAACTCTACTGTGAGAAATTTAAGCAAGGATTCTGCCAAATTTCAAACTGTCATTTTGTGAAGCAGGGCACTTCTTACCTCAAAGGAATAAACTTGTAGTTGACAATTATTGTAGCAAAAAAGGTAATAAAGGTGAAAACACTTTAATTAAATATGGTAGTTACTTACAGCTGAAATAGAATATTCCTAGTTATGGTGAGATTCTGCAAATTGATTCCTATATAGATTGTACCATTGTGTGTTCTCAGGATAAGGTTATATAGACCTTTCCTCTACCTTTCTGGTTTTCTTGAAGAGTGCATTACATCTCCCTCTGTCTATTTTTTGCTCAATGCCTGCAAAACCTGACCTTCATTTATGCATTCAATAAAAAGTTTTAAATACCTATGTTGTACTAGATTACCTGAGTAAGACTTCCCATCCTTGCCTTCCTTGAAGTCTAATAGAAATAACTGTAGTGGAAGGTAGACTATGGGGACTATGAGAATAGCTTCAAATATAGAAGAAATACTGGACTGTGTGAGTGGCCATTTTAACTGACAGTATTTCTTCATTATTACTATAATGTGAGAAAATGCTGTCACTTTAGGTCTTAGTTTTGTGTTTCTTTTGCAGTATTAAATGGCTTCCTCATTTCTGGTGAAGCTCATGTTGCTTTTTGAGATGGATTCTGTGGGAAATCTGAGTCTGAGGAAGTTGTTCTGAGATTGTTGTGTAAGTGTCTCCCCTCCCCTCCAACTCTCTATTCTACCACATATTGCTACAATAAGTTTCACTACAGTATCTGGGTGTTTATTGAAACAGATGAAAGATATAGTCCAAAGTACCCATGTTGTTCTGAAAGGTAGGCATGGCATCTCTGGAGTTTCTTTTACTCCATTCCATTATTCCTAGTTGGATCTCTTGAAATGCTTCTCTCATGTACGTTGAAGGACACCAACATTTTTAATTTTCTTTCTACTTCTGGCTGCTCCCTTTCAGTCTCTTTTTCTTTAGCTGGTTTCTTCCCCTTTTCTTTTTCTTTCTTTACTTTTCTCTGCCTTTTCCTTTTCTTTCTTTTTCTTTCTTTCTTCTTCTTTTTTTTTCTTTTTCTTTTCTCTTTCTTTCTTTCTTTCTTTTTTTCTTTTCTTTCTTTCTTTTTTTTTTTTTTTTTACAAATGTTGGAGTTACCCAGGATTCAATTTTGGATCACTTCTCTTTTTTATCTATATTCACTCCCGGGTGATCTCATCCTGGCTCATGAGTTTAAATGTCATCTTTATGCTGATGACTCACAAATTAAATTCCTGCTTTATACCTAACCTCTCAATGCCAGCCCCATATTCACTTAGGTGTTTAAACGTTATGTTGGCCTTAACATGCCCTAATCTGAGATCCTAAACCCCCACAAACCTGCTCCTCCTATACTTTTCCCTAATTAAAAAAAAAAAAGATAGGTCCAGGGGCATCTGGGTGGCTCAGTCCATTAATGTCTGACTCTTGATCCTAGCTCAGGTCTTGATCTCAGGGTCGTAGTTCAAGCCATGAGTTGGGCTTCACACTGGGCATGGAGACTACTTAAAAAAAAAAAAGGTACTTCCATTCACATATTTGCTCAAAGCCAAGTCTTCCTTTCTCTCGTTTCCCATATCCAATCCTTCGACAAATCTGTTGACTCTTCCATCAAAATAAATTTAGAATCTGACTTCTCTTCATCTCCCCATTAATACTCTGGCCAAAGCCACAACATCTCTTGAGTAGATGATTTGTCACAGTCTACAAACAAGAATAGATGATTCTATTCTTGCTCCATTTAAATCTGTTTTCAAAAAACAGTGAGAATAATCCTATTAAAACAGTGAGAACAATCTCATTCCTCTGTTGAAGGTCTTACAATGTTTGCCCAGCCCACTTGGGTAAAGATGGGAATCCTTACCAAGGCATCTAAAGGCTTCTACCATTGATTCCACGCAAGTTCCTCTGACCTCCCTGCTCCTGCATGCTGCTGCCTTAGAACCCATATATTTGCTCTTCTATCTATCTGCAGTGCTACTCCCCAGTTATCTGCACGGCTTGCTTCCTCCCCACCCTCATGTTCTAATTCAAAGAGGACTTCTTTGACCACCTGATCTAAATTTGCCAGACTCTACCTCCCTCTGCTACTCAGATACTCACTACCTTGCTTCTCTGTTTATTTTATTCCATAGCCAGTAGCACCACCTTACATTTTATTTTACTCTTTCTTTTGTTTATTATCCACCTCTTCCCACTAGGATACTATATTCCATCAAGGCATAGATTTTGCCTGTTTAATTCACTCCCTTATGCTCAGCATCTGGAACAGTCCCGACTACATGGTATGTGTTCAAATATTGTTGCATGAGCAAATGAATATGAAGCTATCAGGAGAGTATGATCACTGCAACTAATCTGTCTGGTAATAAATGGGAATGTTTGTGTGTAAGAGGTCTGTGGAGACCTGTTTCTTAGAGTGCATTCACCACCATGTTACCTCTTTTCTTCCCTTCCTGTACATTTTAATCAAATGTATACCTAAAGCTTAACGAGGCAGAAAAGAGAAAAGGAAAGAAGCAAGGAATTGAAGAAAAGAAGATAGAGAAAGAGCAATTATTTTTAATAGACAAGTTTGTTTCTACTACCGGGGAAAAAGCATCTTTAAAAATTTTTCTACTTAATTTATTCTTTGAGAGGACATTCAAATAGGTTTAAACAATACTATAATATACTCCAAAATTATTGGGCAAGTCATTGAGTATATCTTCATTTCCATGTCCTCACTTTCTAGCTAAGATTATACATTGTCACTAATAAGCCCAATGTAAAACTAAAGATTTAAGAGCATGGACTCAGAACTCAGCCATTCCTTTAGCTGAGCCCGTTTCTTCATCTGTAAAATGGGAGATAAAACCAGTATCTACCTTGCTGGTTTGCTCTGAAGATTAAATTAGTTAATATTTATAAAGCTCTTAAAATAGTGCCTGGTACAATTTAGTGCTACATTTTTTCAATTACACAATTAAATAAAAAAAAAATATCCAAAGCTATATATTTAGTCCCACTACCCCATCAACCTCACTACTCATGTCTTTATGATTTTTCCATCTGCCCAACAAGAGAACCCACTTCTCTTACTCTGGCAGGCCCTACTCTTTCTTTTTAATCAAATGCTTTCTTTCAAATAGTTTTGTCTTTAAGACAAAATTATATGTCTTAAAAGGAATTGCCTATGGAATAGTGATTTGAAAAAAAAATGCTTTATTTTGTGACATAATAAAAAGTTCTATCTTTTGGCCTAATATTGCTGTAAGACGCTCTATAAATTTATGTAATTATGAAAAACTACGGCTTGAATTAGCTAAAATACATAGCTAAACTCT
This sequence comes from Ursus maritimus, assembly GCF_017311325.1. Lineage (NCBI taxonomy): Eukaryota > Metazoa > Chordata > Mammalia > Carnivora > Ursidae > Ursus > Ursus maritimus. The sequence continues at coordinate 98,536,269 of NW_024424452.1, forward strand.
ATTATCCAACAAAAAATCCCACTATCAGACAATTCAGACACATAATATAAAAGGATTTAAACAGTAGTCCAGGGAAGGTCTGGAAAGAAAAGAGAGGAATTTTTATTAAGGATATTTTCTAGTCCTCGATGTTTAAATACATCCCAATAAAAAATGAAGATATCAGTGGGGTTCCCTTATTCAAAGACACGGTTTATGCTTTTTGCTTCAGATATTCCTTTTAACAAATTTGCAACTGGAAGTCATTACCCTTGAACCAGATAAACTGAAGGGTCATTAGACATTTGTATTTCATCTGCCATTGCTCCCAAAAGGCTGAACCCCTCAGCTCATCCCTGGCATGTTAGGGTGTAGACTGGCTCAGTGCTGGGGCCCAAAGACCAAAAGATGGGGATCAAGCCCCCATCACTTATAAGTTAGGTAATTTGGGGAAGTTACTTAGCCTCATCTATAAAATGCTGTAGATGAAACAGTACTAATGTCATAGAATTCATAAAGATTAAATTGGATCAAGTATGAAAAATGCCTGTCATTTAGTAAGTGCTCAGTAAGTGTTGGCTTTTATTTTTAGCCATTGGATAAAGCAGAGATCATACCAAAAAGTATTACTTAAGCTTCTTGGCCTTCACATGGCCTCAGGTATCATAGTGACTTTGTCTAGACCCTTCCTGAAGTGTGCAGTCTTCTTTCTTCTGAGTCAATGGCATATTGTCCAAAATTCCTTGCTTGGCATTATGTTCTGCAAAGCAGAAGAAAAATCTTACTGAGCCTGTGAAGACTGCTCCAATTAAACACTCCATTTGTTCATAGTGACCATGTGACTGACGAGTCAGTTCTTGTTAGCAGCTTGTGAGGAGCACCACCAAGAGCTTTAACCTCTTTCTTAATCAATGTTAGTATAATTATAAGTACAGTCCTGTCAAGCTTTTAGGTCCAATCACTCTTCCACCAAGCAAGCAAACAAACAAACAGAAACAACTCATAGGCCATTTAACCCATCTGGGGCTGCTTAGCACAAGAGAGATGTTTTCCTTGAAGATTTTACACGGGTAATCATTATTGTGGTACCCCATGGTGGAAAAAGCCATACGTATTGGATCCTTTTGGGCTTAGGTTTTGACTATACCATTTTCAAGCCATGTAACCTTCAAAGCGTTGCATACTTTGACTGAGACTCTGTTTCTTTTTACTATAAACAATTGTAATTGCATCCACCTTTTCTGTCATTGTAAGCATCAGAGATAATAAATAAAAGATGCCTATGGTAACAAGTGGCATATAGAAGGATCCCTATAAATGGTAGGTACCAGTGCCTGTTGTTGGGTCACCATGTGAAGGAAAGGACAGTGGAAGCAGTAAAGAGTCCTACCTCTGGGGCTGACTTGTGTCTGATAAAGTCCACGGCTTGCGCCTGTCAAGATATGAATCCCTGTAAAATTCAGTTCACTTGGATTTGCTTATTAAAATAAAACAAACAAACTATGTACAGTAATTCTATGCGTCCTAAAGTTTGGGTACCCCTGACATAGACAGAAGAAAAGAACAAAAGGAAAAAATATCTCGGTATTCCAGTTTTCTGGCTTTCAGGCAACTCTCAGATGCTTCATGGTGAATGGGAGGGCGGACGATTGGGAAGAGCTCCTGTTGGTCTGGAATGTTTGCTTTACTCTGTTTTACCATTAATCTGTAACCATAACGTATGCCTTTAGATTTGCTTTGTTTTATGAAGATTAAACAAGACAATGGAAAAGCAAGTCATTCACAGTTTGATTTTTTTTTTTTTTATGTCAATGTAGTAGACTTCTGTAGAGCCTTCACCCTGGGTCTCTCAGATGTAGCTCTACATCAAAGGAAAATAAATGGTATAAAAATGCACTTTTTTTATTTGGGATATTTTATATCAGCTTAGAAGTTATAGGTTATGGAAAATCAATATATCCTCCTCAGTACTTTTTGTAATACAAGTTAATTAACTTGAACTCCACAAATTTCACAGTGCTTCTAACACTTGACACTTTGCTAAGCACTTTCATATATATAACCTCATTTGAATCTCAGATTAATACCATGAGGTAGGCTCGACCAGCATATTTTTGCCTATTCTATATATGAAGAAACTGAGATGCGGGGAACTCAGGTAATTTGCCCAACTCATTTGGCTCTTAAAAGGTCAAGTTAGGACCAGGATTTGACATTTACTTTGACTCTTGCTATTCTTTCTACTTAACATTCTATCTTACTCTTAAGAGATTTAGGAATCAAAAAAAAATCATGGATTTGCGTGGAAAAGACTGAGTATTCTGCAGGTAAGTTGGCTCTTTACATGTGGCAGGAGGTGTTTGGAGGAGGGAAATGTATTCAAACATTTTGTAGGCATCCACCATCAGTGGCCACTGTGGTTGTCTTCTTTCTGACCTTTTGACACCCTCATCAAAATAAAGAAAGCTGCAGGTAAAAGCTTGAGATGGACACTGAAAACGTGTAGCCTCCAAGGCAGTACTTTGAGGTAAAATGGGACTGGGGCACCCTGTGCCAAACCATTGTTAAGGTATTGATGAGACTGTCCTTGGAGGCCCCATGTTCTTGGTTGGGGTAAAAATTGCTCCTGGGAGACTTAGGACATCATCAGATTGGAGAGAAGAGGGTGTTTTCCAGCTTGTCTTATAGAGAACTGAGACTGATTTGCACGCCATCTGCCCATAACCTCCCTCACTAGAAACTCTCGTCAGAGAGGCGTGGAGGGGGCGGGTGTTCCTCTTTCCTTTCAGCTCCCCTGAGGCTGCACTTTCATGACCTTATATTTTAATCTTCTAGGACTGATCCAAATGTTCCTTTAACCTAGTTTCCCCTTTATAAGTATATGGAAGAAGGAAAGAAGAAACACCCATTGCGTTACTCAGCAGTGATTCTGGAGAATGTTCAGGAAGGGAGATAAAGTACCAAAAAGAAAGTGCCAAGAACCAGACCTAGAGAAAAGGTTGTCTCATGCTGTCCCCGCCCACCCAGCCCCCCCCACCCCAGGACAGGTCCTGTCCCCCTGCACTCTTTCTGTGTTCTGGGACACTCTCAGCTCTGAGACTCAACCTCCAAAGATGTTATCTCCCTTGGCCAAAGAAGCGTTTACAGATATTAGGGAACCAGCAAGAACCAATGGAAGCCCAAGATCTGTGTTAGGAACTCAGAGAGAGAGATTGGTTAGAAGAGTCTGGAGCAGGAGGAGCTGCACATCCAAGCAGAAATAAATGGGTTGCGGTAGGAAAAGGAGAAAGAAGGGGGCCTGATGTTGCAGAGTGGAACTGAGGCTTGTGGTGAAATGTGAGTGGCTGAGCTCATCTGCATGATAGAAGTTCCCATTCTCTTCAAATATAGGCAACATTTAATTCTCAGCGTGTGCCTCTCATGTAATTTCCAAGTCAAAATAGAAATAAAATAGTTGCATTATTATTTAGAACTGATGTATATTGATGTAAGTTGAATATACTTACCCAATATGAAAGGTTCATCATTTTAAAGCCTGAGGATGACCTATATCATGCATTAAAAAAAATGCCCAGACCCTAGAGCTGCCTTGTGCAAAATGGTAGCTACTTGCCATACTTGTCTATTAAGATCTTAAAGAGTGACTCTCTACTCCAAACTGAGATGTGCTACAAATGTAATTGCATACTGGATTTTGAAAATTTTGTATGCATCAAAGAATGTAAACATCTCATTTTTAATTAATTGCATGTTGAAATAATATTTTGAATGTACTAGGTGAAATAAAATGGATAAGAGTTAATTTAATCCAAAAACTTTACTTCCTTGAATGTGACTGCTAAAGAGTTTAGATTTACATATGTGGCTCATAATACATTTGTAGTAGACAGTGCTGCTCTTGACCTTGATTCTGCCATTTATTTGCTGTGCATGCTTGGGGAAGTTAGTTAGCTTCACTGTACCTACAATTCCTCAACTGTAAAGTTATTGAGTTATGAAGATGAAATGATTTGATATATAAAATGTCTTTGGAGGAATATCTGGGATATAGAAAATTTAGCTCTTATCATCTATCATCTATTGGCTGTAACTTTGTTACATCAAATACACGTGTATTTGGATGCATAGCGCGGAATGTGACAGAAACATTAAATAATACCAAGTGCGTTTATCATAGTTTTATTTCTATTCTTCCCTCCCTTCCTTCTCTTTCTTTCTTTCTTTCTTTCTTTCTTTCTTTCTTTCTTTCTTTCTTTCTCTCTTTCTCTTTCTTTCTTTCTTTCTTCTCTTTCTTTCTTTCTTTCTTTCTTCTTTAATTTTCTTCTTCTTCTTCATCTTCATCATCATCATCTTTTTTTGTTAGAGTTTCAGTGAACTACAATTACAAATCATGGATTTTTTGTTAGAGTTTCAGTGAACTACAATTACAAATCATGGATTTTTTGTTAGAGTTTCAGTGAACTACAATTACAAATCATGGATTTTTTGTTAGAGTTTCAGTGAACTACAATTACAAATCATGGAATCTTACTTAAGGGAAGGATTGAATGGGGATGTGTTTCTGTATTTCCAGCTAACTGTTACAGCTATGAAAAGTATCTCAAGTTTTTTGCTGTTAGATGGAATAGTGATAATTAAATTCTTTTTCAAAATAGGTTCCCAATCTTTTAAAAATGTGAGCTCCCATAAAGCATCCTTGTTTTGTGACTGCCATGACAGGAAACAAACAATTCAGGGTCCAGAAGGTAGGGTGGATATTTTGGTATAAACAGACAGATGTTTTTGGTTGTTTACTGTAAATAAGAAGAAATTACACTGGAATTAGTGACTTGTTTAATTAGAATATACAGCTTATTTGTGTGTTTGCTTTGGCTAGTTTCTTCTCTTAAACTACTTTTAACTTGCTTAGAAGTGAACCTAAAACCCACAACATGTGGACACTTCTAAAGACAGGGAAAATCCAAAGCCGTGGTGGAATTGGAGGAGTGTGATTAAAAAGAAAAAGAGGAAATAGAAAAATTGCATTTGGTGTAGTTTAAGGGACTCGATAGACTATCAAGAATATGATATGTTAATCAAGAATTGCTTGCACAAATAGAAATCTATCCACATAACCCTGGGATATATAAATGGGAGAAGAAAAATAGGAGAGTTCCTGTTTTATGTGATATGTATCATTGTTCCAATGCTTTTTAAGGGGATGATTTTAATTTTTGGCTCCATAATTTAAAATGAATGTGATGGATATAGAGAGAACAGTAAAAATGATCAAAAGATTAGAAAATGAAATATCTGAGACCAGAGAATTTTAACACAGAGTTTTTAACCCTTAAAAGAAAACAACACAGGTGTGCCTAGGTGGCTCAGATGGTTAAGTGACCGACTCTTGACTCTTGATTTTGGCTTGGGTCATGATCTCATGAGATGGAGCCCTGCATTCTCTCTCTCTCTCTCCCTCCTCCACTTCCCCACTCTTGCTCTCTCTCTCTCCCTCTCTAAAAACAAACAAACAAACAAAAACACAGAGTTTTTAAGCTGGAAGGAGGATGAGTGACAATTTACCAAAATTGGAAATGACAAATGAGCCTGAGGGAGAGAGGGTAATTATCTTATGATAATCTCAGTTGAATCTCTGCCTGAGAATCCACTTTCAGTCTTGTGCTGTCTTAATTGAAATCATTTTTAAGGAAGGGGGGTATAGATCTCCTTCTTCTTCATGCCCACAATACCCTAGGCATCTCTTAAAAGTGCTCTGCCCTCTGTATCATGATTTTCAACTTCTGTGTGGGTCTCTTCAGATCTCCAAGGACAGGGACTCAAGGCTTCTTTGTCTATACCATCCTAGAACCTGGCAATGTCTTTGGCATATATAAATATTTGTTGCCTGAACGCATGAATAAACAGAAAAATTTGGGGTGTATGGCTGGCTCAGTCAGTTAAGTTTTGGACTCTTGATTTCAGCCCAGGTCATGATCTCAGGGTCCTGAGATTGAGCTCCACCTTGAGCTCCACACTGAGCCTGCTTGAGATTCTCTCTCTCCTTCTCCCTCTGCCCCTCTCCCACCATGCATGCTCTCTCTCTCTCACTTTCTCTCTCTAAAAAAAAAAAAAAAAAAAAAAGGAAAATTTGCCTTTCTTGAAAAGATATTTTAGAATAATTTAAGGTAATTATTTTGTTGCCATTAAGGCCAGTATCAAATAGTTCATCAATTGTTCTTGATTTTAAGACTGAAGATGAGATGGGATGATGGTGCATTGCTATAGGAGTTTTAGAATCAGACAGCTCTGTTTCTAGCTTGGGCAAGTTGCTTAACTTTTGTGAAGCTCATCTTGTTTGTAAAATAGGGACAGTAATACCTAATGCTTTATAGAATGATTGTAAACTTATAAATTAAATGCAGTGATGTATAAGCTAAGAGTCTATCACAGTGCAAGCACTACATTCATTCATTCATTCATTCATTCGACAACTATCTATTTCTACAGGATAGGCATTATTCTAGGTGTTAAGAATATAACAGTAAACAGGGTCATTATCAATATTATAAGATATAAAGGCTTTAAACAAAATTACTAGCCTATCAATGATGCTCTCTGTCTCCCATTACCAGGAGGCCAATTCCCAGGGTTGCTTCTATGGACCAGTAAATACCTATCTAACATAGGATGTTGGGAACACAGGAGACCCTGTCCACCAATCTGCAATCTGAAGGATTCATGAGGACAATCTAGTCTCTCAAGACTGATCTTGGGATTTGGGTCCATGCTTTCGAATTCTCCCTGTTGGCCCTGAGTTTTCAGTGTTCAAAAGCCCAGCTGACTCCAAAGAGCTTCCAGACTATTTCTGCCTGGAATTATAGCATTAGATTTGGCAGAGAAACATTCAGAAAAATGTACCTTAGTCCTTTTTACAATCTGCTATTGCTTTTTGGAATTCACATGTAATAAAGAAAGCTAAATATTTAATAGGAGGAAAGTAGATTTCTTGATTGTGTTTTCTGCATCGATGATTTTGCTTTCACCCACCTAGTCCTTTGCAACTCCTGTGTGTTGCCAGAATGGACGTTAATTTTTTTTTTTTTTTACCTTCTTTGTGTTTCTCCTCTCTTTACTGTGGTCTCAGTAGGAACAAGGGGACAAACCGAAGCACATGATACTTCTCATCACTTAATCTGGAAAATTCAGTATGCCCAAATACAAAAACTAAGTCCTGAAATAAATTGAGGAGTCCTCTAAACCAGCAAGTCAGAAATAGTAGCATATCCAAAGGCAAGATCATCATATTCTTTATTTCTTTTTATATCCTTCCTTGATTTCTTATTCATTTAAGTCTTTCTGGTGGGCTATTTCTGAGAGTATTTTCTCTGGCAGAGGTTTTACTTTCTTAATTTAAGAAAAAGAAAGGCTGGAGGAAAAAATGGTCATGGAGAAGAGAGAGAGAGGTTACACTAAAAAAATAAGATCAAAACAGATTCTAATTCTTAACCTCAATTAGAAAATTTTGTTTGATAACTTCGAAAGACTATTGAAGTCTAAACTGAATAGAAAAATTAATTTTGTTAGAGAGATTTGTGTCTCTACAACTTAATGGTTTCATTGCATGTGTAATATAGAATTACAGGGTGCCAGAAGGTAAATATTAACAGATTTTTTGGGGGGCGGTCTCTCTTCCAAGAATTCAATTACTCTTTTCTTTTTCCTCCCTCCCTCCCTCCTTTCTTCCTTCCTTCCTTTCTTTATTCCTTCCTTCCTCCCTCCCTCTCTCCCTTCCTTCCTCCCTCCCTTCCTTCCTCCTTCCTTTCCTTCCTTCCTTCCTTCCTTCCTTCCTTCCTTCCTTCCTTCCTTCCTTCCCACCCTTTCTCCCTCCCTCTTTTCTTTCTCTTTCTTTCTCTCGTTTTCTTTCCTCTTTCTTTCTTTCTTTCTTTCTTTCTTTCTTTCTTTCTTTCTTTTTCTTCCTTTCTCTTTCCTTCTTTTTCTTTCTTTCTTCTTTTCTTCTCCCTCCCCCCCTCCCTCCCCTCTCCTCTTCCTCCTCCTCCTCCTTCTTCAGATTCAGGTTAAGTTCCAGGCTGGGAGAGTGATCCCAGGAGTCTTGGCTGGGCTGGATTTGCAAATGACCTTGAGGAGGTTCTTTCTTATCCAAGAAAATCAGGTTGATTTTAGGACAATTGGGTGTTTGAAGTGGGTCTTCCCTCAAGTTGGCCTTAGATTATTCCCAAGAAATTTTGGTGTAATTGGAATGTTGGACCATCTTTCGGCAATTCTCATCTGAATTCTTAGGCAGGATAATGTTTCTTTCTCTGAAAGTTTTTGGTCTTAAAAAAAAAAAAAGATTTTGTCCTTGGGGTTAACTTTAGGTTAAAGATATGCTAGTATTACAGCTGACCTGTGATAGATGAAAAGATACTCCCAAATGCAAGGCACAGAGGGAAAGAAGTCAACTACTACATGTTACTGCCAGTCACTATACTGGAAATAATGTGCACATTAGCTCCAAAACTTCAAAACTACTGTCTTAAGTGATTCTAACCCTATTTTCAGTTAAGGAAATTAGTGTTCAAGTAAGTTAAGTAATTTTTAAAAGGCCATTTAACTAAAAAATGTCACTAGAGGAATTTAAACACAGGTCTGTCTGAGTCAGGGTCAGGATCATTCCTGTTTATACTGATGCCTCCTCAGCTAGTAAGACTCCCTGTGCACAATATCTCGGTTTCCCTGAAGGTCTCAAGTACTTTTTAAACTCATATGTATTGCATTTTCCAGAATAATTACTGCAAGTCACCACAGATTTAAAGCTGAAGAGTTTAGGAAAGCAAATCCACAGTTGTATTAGAAAATACTTTGTGCAACTAATCTAGGAGATCCCGTCCAGTTGAGTATAAGATATATCCTGCCCAAACTGAGACAGAAGTTGAGATCTACATCTTAAACAAAGCAATTCTGCCTTTCCAAGGACCAACATAGATTAAAGAAAAAGACTTAGCCCCTGGATGAGTGGAATATACTAGCCAAAAAACAAAAGAAATCCAAGAGCTAGGATTAAGGGAGGGAAAGGATATTGAAAAAAAAAAAAGTTTCATAAAAAAGATTGAGTAATCTATACCTAGTTTGTACCTATTCTTCGTTCTTTGAACTCAATTTAAAATAAACAATTTTAAATAGCTAGTCCCATGTGCTATATTGCAGTGAACATGGAACCGGAATCGTAGGTAACAGGGATTGATAGAGGGGAAAAGTCTATGGATTTCAGGAGGATGGCTTTTTGGAGAGAAATTTCCAGTTGCCTGGATAGCAGCATTGATAAATTACTCGAGGAAACATCACTATGATTTGGTTGAGGGTCATCTGTTGTCCTTTTGTCCTACTCCAACATGTTGATCTTGGGTAATGTTTTTTTTTTTTTTTTTTAATTGTAAGTGAAGATGAGAGTGGGCAGATGGAGGCAGAAAAGGGAAACTGAATAATTCAATAGGGAATTGTCTTGACTTAAATTAGTCTTCCCTGTGCCAAAGCCTACTGTGTGATGCCAAAGGAAACAGTCAAAACTATCCATAGCCATGCAGAAATGTTCGGAGACACATTGGGTGTAGTTGCCTATGTGAATGGTACTTAGGGCTTCCTGTCATCTTAAGAAGAAGGAAGTGCAGAAGTATGTGTGTGTGTGCTAACGTGTGAGTTTCTCACTGTGTATGTGAGTTTCGATGTGTGTTTCTGGGTGAGGAAGGGGAGGATGGGTGCAGGGCAGAGATGTGAAGGAAGTACAGTAAATGTAGCTTGCCTGTCCATCTCAGAATCAGCTTGCGACACTTCGACGGTGCCCAATGTCACTCTCCATTTCTTCAGGTCTGGGAATGATTGTCCTTAATTACCTGTGTGGTTTTACTCCCATATTTCTGGGCTACCACATCTGTTTTTAATTTTCTCCCAATTGCAAAAGCCATATATATTCAATGAAGAAAATTTGGAAAATACAGAAGACAAAGAAAATAAAACTGGCTCTATAATTTTATCATACTGCAGTAACCACTATTAACATTTCGTTGTGCATTTTTCCAAGTATTTAGTTTTACAAAACTGGGATGATAGTCTACATGTTGCTCTGTAACCTGCTTTTCCCCTTAAGTTTTATGTGTTTTTCTGTGACATATCCTTTTTTCAGTATGCTTTAGTATATCACTCAGACAGTTCTCCATCCTCATGCAGACCCACCCATGCATTGACCTTACCACTTTTTTTTTCTCTCAGTAATTTCTACCATGTCTCCTTTGTATTTCCTGATTCCTCCATAAAATCACTTCCTTGCTTATACATTCAAATTCCTTTGTTTGTAATCACCTGGTAGAGCTTTAAACTTCAAAAAATTGAATTACCTTTCAGTTCCACATGAAACACTGCTGGAAAAAAACATACATCTGAGTTGATTCCTCAAAATGCTATTTCAGAAACATGGTGTCCTTCTAACAAGTGTAATGCGCTCCCAATTCTGGGTCTGTGTATGTGTCCTCTACCCAGAAATCCATTTCCTGAGTTATCTTCTGTGATTTACTCCTTTACCATCAGGTTTTCCCTCAAATGTCACTAAACTCAGAGGAAATCTATCATTGGCCTCCATGCACTGTGCTGAAGTGACTGAGTTATCTCTTTTCTCTTAGCCTATAGAAGAACAATACCTACTGGAGTTTTGACACATGGGGAATCTTCAATAAATGTCTGCTAAATAAAAGAATAGATAAATGAAAAAAATATGTTTCTCTTCTTTTCTAATTAATAAAGAGCTTTAACAACATGATCATATTTGATTCTTTTTTTAAAATATTTTATTTTTGAGAATTTCTACACCAAACATGGGACTCAAACATATTAGCGATTCTAAGAGTCACATGCTCTACTAACTGAGCCAGCCATATTTAATTCCTTTAATCAAATCTTTGTAATATTGCTTTGGCAATAGTATTTTGCTCTCTCTCTCTCTCTATATATATATATTTTGAGCAGGCTTTGACCAGGTTCACACCACCAGCAGGGGGAAAACAGGAAGCTCAGTGTTACTCTTGCTTTACCATTCTTCTCATGCTTCTTCCCCAAAGTAGTCCTAAAAGCAGAATATAGAGAAGTTCTAAAAGAATCAACCCTGGATGATATGGGATGCTGTAGCTGAACATGTCTTGCTGAATGATTACATTTCTGTTAAGTATCCAAAATTTGCTTATCTTAAAAAAATTGTGCAAATTTAGTGTATTAGTCTATTGCATGTTTACTTCAATATTATTTTTTAATAACTTACCAACTTACTTTCATTACTTGACTCTTTCTCTCCTCCTCCCTCAAGTAAAACAGCTACTCCAGAAAGTGCCCATACCTTCCCATGACTTCCCAGACCTTCTTGCATCCCATCAGTGTCTGCAAAGGAATGTATAAACCCAAACGGAGAAATAAAATGTTGTAACGCACAGCCTTTCCCAGTGGTGAGTTGAAGGCAGAACCTGATAGTGTTGCTATTGTATATCAGTAAATGAAATGAGAAACACCAACTCAATTAAGCAACATACATTTTAATTGTAAATTTGCTGAGCAATATCTTAGCTCCAAGGGTAATCAGAGATCTATAACATCGGAACATGTTTTTAAGACATTTTACAACTCAGATTGAAAGAAACTCTTCCTGATTCTCCCAGATATGTAACCATACTCCACCCTCCCATCATCTGAACAACTAATGTACCTCCTGTGGATAGCTATGACATTTATTGCACATATTTGGAGGATATAATGTTCCCTAGAGAGAAAAAAATAATAAGTGCTTATATGTCCAGAATGAGAAAAAGTAACTAGAGAAGACAAAGTTCCATGTTACTTGACTCCTAGATACACCTGCTCAACCTTTCAGAGGCCTGAGTCATAATAAAAGGATAAAAAAATGTAATATGAGAAATATCAATGCATATTTTGATTGAATTACCAAGAGATTTCCATTTTATATAGCAGAAAAAGACAGGAAATCTATTATTTATGGCAGATTATTTATGGGGGAGAGAATTCTCAAAAATCTGGCTTTCTGCTTTAGAAAATTATCTCCAAATGCAATAATCATACATAAATGCTCTACTTCCTATCGCTACTCATAACGACCTTTTTGATAAATATTTTCTTCTATCACTAAACAGATTTAAATAAACTTTGCTTTATTTGCTGAGAAATCACTGTAAAATAGCAGGAATACTGTATTCTTGTGAGGACATAAAATGCATATATATGGCAAGAAAGTGAGCTCTAAAGGCATATTTCAGAAACGACATTCTTAAATTCCTTTCACTATTTATCTGATTTTTTGTTCCTTTGGTTATCTGAAAACTAGATCCCTCTCTGCTAGAGACATTGAACACTGCAAAGGTGCAAGGCCATACAATCCCAAAATTATAGAATATAATAAAAATTAAAACTAATAATCCAAATGTTTAAAATGTAATAAACTGCTATTTGAGTCTCTGACCCATTCGGCTGAGGATGGACACATGGGGGGATTCAAGATTTCATGCAAGAGTTGCATATCAGAATTGTCCTTAGATTAAAACCATATTCCAAGAGTTCTGACTTGAGGGATCTAAATTTATAGCTTTCTTTTAAAATACTGATTGTATAGCAAAATATACAAGTAAACAGACTCCAGGGAGGCAAAAAGCATTCGCTCCCTTCCTCCATAATATCAGCTTCCTTTACACCGCCCTGCTACAGTGGCTGTGAGCCAATTTCTGTGGCAAGACATTTAAAAACAACCGTGTGGCTCCGTATTGATTGGCAACACGAAATTTGGCTCCGTAAAGTCTGGAGAATGAATCGGGAGCTAATGCTGTTACCTGCCTGACTTCAATGTATCTTTGTGTGCTTAGCACAGGGAAAACAATTTAATAACAGGCAGTTTACAGTCTTGAGTATAGTGGACTGGTGAGGTTCAGCTCTAGATGCACTGGCAAAACTCAACCAACAGATTGGTAGTTTTACTTACTTATTTATTTATTTATTTATTTATTTATTTATTTATTTATTTATTTTTATAAAGTTAGCTTTTAATGGCCCATTTGTGATTGAATCCAGAATTTCATAGTCTTACGCTACCACCCCCTGTTATAGCTAGGAACCCTAGATTTTACCAACAATTTCTGCCTATGTCTATAACATGCCAACATGGTCAGCTGCAAAATACATTTTAACTGGCTATTTCGTCTAACAATTGTGATGTTGCTTTTTAAAGATACCCAACCACTTTAACACAAATAGGAAGTGAACATGGTCACAGACGTCCACGTGGAAACGTGCGCTGTGGAGTATGCTTGTGTGAGAGATCTTTTTAAGATACAGGTTCAGTAGAGGAAAACTACTTGCTTGTGTTAACCTGTAAGATCTACAACGGAAAGCGATATTCATCTTACTTGAAATCTAAGTGTTAAATTTAGTTGGAATGAACAGGTTTATTAATGATTCTTGTAATATGGGTCATGATGAATGAAAACATCAATTTATAAATTGTTATTGAGTATTAGGCTTTCTCCACTGCCTTGAGTTATTGTCGTTTATATTCCTATATTTCTATTAAATTCAGGGTGTGGCTAACTGTCTTTTTGTTAGGGTGATAATAGAGACAGGTGGTTTTATTCTGCGTGGGGTGGGGGGAGGAGCTTTGAAAGGAATTAGAATCATTTTAAGCCATTTTACTTCTTTGTTTTGATCATTTTCCCCCTCCTAGTCAAAAGACTATATCTGACTCAGTGAAAAGTAGATAACCTAATTTGTATCAGGATTTAAGAGCACTTACTACACCATGATAAAAAATGAAATAGAAGCAAAACATAAAACATAGGGCATTCAAAGACCTACTCCTTCAGTCTCCCAGGTGTTTCATTTCCCAAGCCCTTGCCTGCCTTTCTCCCCTGCCTCTGCAAATCACCGAGCAGTCTGGCTTTTTGCCATGTTCTCCTTCTTTCCTTTACACCAGCAACATCTACATTTTAACACCAGCTGCTAGTACTACTTACATTTTTCTGTCTTTTATGTCCCTTTTCATATATATATATATATATATATATTTAAAAAAACAAGAAGAAAGAGAGTGAGAGAGAGAGAAAGAAAAAGAAAGAAAGAGAAAGAAAGAAAGAAAGAAAGAAAAGAAAGAAAGAAAGAAAGAAAGAAAGAAAGAAAGAAAGAAAGAAAGAAAAAGAAAGAAAGAAAGAAAGAAAGAAAGAAAGAAAGAAAGAAAGAAAGAAAGAAAGAAAGAAAGAAAAGAAGAAAGAAAAGGCTGAGAGATCTAATTGTCTTCTGCCTTTTTTATCTTCCTCTCCTCAGCCTCCTCTAGACCCCCGGGAGAAAACAGTTCAGATGCATAGGATTTGCATGTATTTTTAACATAAATGTGATTTGGATTTTTCTACTCTGCTTTGGGAAAATGATATAACATATTCTTGTCTCATTTGAGATCCACAGAGGAAAGCTTTTAATAGCTCTTCATGAAATATGTATATGTTGTTTTTTTTTTAAATTTCAGATTAGTGAAATTCCTTTTATTCCTAGTTTAGTGAAAGTAATTTTGAATAGATGTTGAATTTTATCGATCCTTTTCTGTGTCTGTTGAAAAGACCACATCATGTTTTCCCTTTATTACGTTAATGTGGTAAATTACTTTGGTCTTTGACTATAAATGTGGTAGTGATGACCTCTTTTTTATTTCTGGTATTAGGTATCTCTACCTTTTAAAAAAGTTGTCAGTAAACATGGACTTACCACCTTTATAAGTCTTTTTAAAGAAACAGCATTTGGATTTGTTAATTTGTTCTAAAAAACATCCTTTCTTTCATTTCTTTCTGTCTTTATGTTTCCTTTTTTCTATTTTCTTTAGTCTTAATTTGTGCTTTCTTTTCAAGTGTCTTAAATTAATACTTAGATCAATGAAAATTATTTATTACTTTTCAGCCTTTCTTCTTTTCTAATATATTTGTCAATGTTATAAATTTTCCTCTAAGCATGGGTTTAGCTACTTCCCAATGTTTTGATATGCCATATTTTAATTAATGACTTAATTTAATTAATAGATATCACTACATTTTATAATGATTTGATCAGTGGGTCATTTAGAAATATAGCATTTAATTTCTAAGCAGGTATTTTCTAGTTATCTTTTTGCTATTGGTTTCTAGTTTGGCAATGTAATCAAATGTTTGATTTAAATCCTTAGCAATTTGTCCAGCTCCTCTTGGTCCATGTGAGAGGTTTGCTCTGCAGCTATCTCTGTGTTATTATAGAAGCTAAGTCATCATTGTATTTTTTCTGCATTTTCTTGATTACCAGGGGACTTTTTCATTTTGTCTTTTGTTCAGAAATTTTAAACTTTGACACAGTCTGATTTGACTGATTTATAATTTGTAACTTTTATTTCATGTTCCAGAAAATTATTCCCTATCTTGACATCCTAAAAATATTCTAACACATTTCACTTTTTAAAGTTTCTATGATAGCGAAAGAACATACTAACCAAATAAGATGCCAAGACACTGTACATAAATCAGGATTGGTCTAAGTTAATTGATAAATACTGTCACTCTACCCAGGACCTATCCCCCACTTTTTTTTTTTTAAATCTCTTATCTTAGCTTATATGTCCAAATCTTAATTAGGACCTCCTAGTAACAGTGGCTAACATTTATCACTGATTATGTGTTAGGAACTATGCGAAGTGCTTTACAGACAGTTTTATTTTGTTCTCACACCAACCCCGTGAGATAGGTATTATTAGCATCTCTGGTTTACAAATGAGGAAAGTGTCATGCTAAAAGTAAAGGATCCGGTAAGCAACAGAGTTCTGCTGAGTTCAGGCAGCCTATGCAGGATCTGACTCTTAGTCACTATGGAATGCTAAGGTCATTGCTAGCACACAAAGAACTGTAGTAATTACTCTCTTTGCCTTTGGGATTTCCCTTGGTTCTGCTTCTCTTCTTCTTTCATCTAGTTTCTAGTCCTTTGCTTTTGATTTGAATTCTGACATTTTACTTGGGCTCTTTTAATTGACAGCTCTACTTTAATGATCTGCCTACCTTTGATTTAGCACTAACTTTTTATTGCTACCTCCTACACTTGGCTCTAACTTCAAACTTGGGCTTTCACTCTATTCATTGCTCAGGACTCAGTCTAATGCTTGCCTAACAGGGGATATTAAATAAGAAATATGTTATACTCTTCCTATAACTCTAATAACTAGTGATACATCCAATACCTTCCCCCAAAATGATTTCTTCATTAATTTATCCATGTATTTAATCTTTTTTCCTTCCTTTCCCTCCTCCCGCCTTCCCTTCTTCCTTCCTTCCTTCCTTCCTTCCTTCCTTCCTTCCTTCCTTCCTTCCCACCTTCCTTCCTTCCTTCCTTCCTTCCTTCCTTCCTTCCTTCCTTCCTTCCTTCCTTCCTGAGTTTATCAATGTTAAGCTGGTCTGTTCTAAGCATTGGGCCTATGGGGATGAATAAGGTGTGTGCCTTGCCTTGTAGAGCTCATATTCTAACAGAGAAGACAGGATTTAACAAATGTTGATGATAATCAGTAAAATAACATTGCATAAAATATTCTGAATTCATCGTGAATGTTTTCATGAAAGAGGCAACAAATGAGCTGAGCCTTCGAAGCTAAGTTTTTCAGATGGATAAGGAAGAGGTGCTGGGAACTAGAGCTTAAATTAAGATGCTAGATTTCCATATATTCCTTTAAAATTGAATAGAAGTAACCTGAAGGAAAGAACTTAGATGATCCTAGAAAAGGGGTTTATGATCTCAAAAAAAAGAAAAAAAGAAACAAAAAACCCCACGAAAAAATAGGATGTTTGCTATGTTAAAATCTCATATTTGGGCCTTCACTTTCTTTATTGATTCCCTCCTTTTCTTTTTCATATTTCTCAGGGTGGTTTTGGTAACCACAAAGCTGGTGACATTTTATCACTATACTCGTATTTCAAATATAGCATATATTATAAAGTTCCATAGTCAAGCGAAACCCTAAGAAGCCACAACGTCCCCCACAAGATCTGAGCACTCAGGCCCACCGTCCATTTTACTTGAGTAATCTGCTGTCAGTATAGAGTAACCCAGTGAGTGATTTAAAATGTTTTTCCTTTCTTCACTTTCTAGGGACTTTTCCTGATAAGCCACCAAAACATTATTTTAGAAAATTCAATTACTTTAGCCAGGTTGAAGAAAAAATCAGTCTATGTGTTGTTTTTGCATATATACATCATTTCTACTGCTATCTTTTACGTAGAAGAATTGTATCCAACAATAAATTTAGGCTCCTAAAATATTTTCCTTAATTATACTTAGTTTGCCCATAAAATATGGCCTAGTCAGAATATTGAAAGTAACTTTCATTCATCGTAAAGTTGTTAATCTAGATCTTCCCTAAATCAAAGATGACTTCTAACTTTAAATTATTGAGACTGAGTCGCTACTAATAAAAAATTGCATTCAGGGGTCCTGGATGGCTCAGCTGGTAGAGCATGATTTCTGGGTCATGAGTTCAAGTCCCACATTATGTCTATAGCTTACCCCCCAAAAAAGTCACATTTATTCATGTTACTAACCTTTATCTAACGTCATGCAGTTTCTAGTCTAGTCTATTATTTCTTTTCAGCTCTCCCAGAATTCATAGCAATTTTAAAGAACATTAAGTTATCCATTCTTTGCTCTAATATTTTCTGAATTTGTTGGTTAGCTCTTTATTCCAAATACAATCATTGTTTTTTTAAAATTCAGTTACTTTACTAATGCATGAGTTTTTTTAAAGTAGGCAAATTAAAGAGAACTCTCCTTTGCCGAATTAAAAATGACAAAACCATATTTTAAAGAAAAGACCCTAATGATCATCTTCAGGTTCAGAGTTGCAATTTTTTTGAATGTTATAATAAGAAGAAATAGGTTTAGTCTGTAATAGAAGTGATTAAATTAGTTATTTTACAGCCCTGCTGAACTATGTATAATATGCAAAAATGAAGATTAACCCGTGTTCCTCTAAATTTTGAGACAAAGGCAGTTTAAGAATAGTTCCAGCTTGGGTCTCCAAATTAAATACTTTTTTTGGCCAAAACAGGAGACTGCCCACCCCTCCAAAATAAAGAGCAGTTTTACCTGGGATAACCTAGAACTGTCAAAAATAATAAATTCAGAGGGGGAAAAATTAATAAAATTTAGGGTTTAGAGTAAATCCCCGCCTCATTTTGAAATGTCTCCTAAATATCTCTGATATCTCTGCATATCACTGAACATATATTTTATTACATAGCTCTCAAATTGAAATTTTTAAACACTTACCTCTGATTTCTGAATATTATTTATTTAAAAGTTACATGAATTTTCCAATGTACTCTAATATAAAATATTTTCAAAATTAAAAAAAATAAGCGGATGAGGTAAAGATCAAAGATATAATAATTTATATTTCATTTTATTTATGAATGATTCAACACATTTTAATATCCCTGAAATGTTTTAAATTGTAAAGTAAAATATCAAAACTGTTTTGTTTTCACAAAGAAGATATATAAGAATGTTTTCATACATGAAAAATATTTGCCACATTGGTGGCAAATAGATCCAAAAGAAGAAATGTATTATTAACTGTGGTTATTAAGTTCTGGTACCGAATTTCATCCACTTGTTAAACAAAATAATTTTTGTTGAAATTTATCCATTAAATTCCTGCCATCCTTGATGTCCATGGGCTATTGTTGCACAGTAATTGGAAAATTTGCAATTTTATAATTTTGAAAATAATTTAAACTCTGCAGAAATTGTACAGGAAAATTTAAGTTTCAAAAATTATGCTTATGCAAAAAATATGCTTATACATTTTTAAAGATGCCATGTCCTTTGTGGCAAAACAAAGCACAAAAATTGGAAACATTTTTATCCATCCATTTTAATAGTGCATTAAACTAATATATGCATTTCTCTGTTGACCACTTGTGTTGTGAAACTGTCACAGTTCCTTCATGATACCTTCACCTCCTGATAGAGACAGAGAACCAGGCTCAATTCTTCTGCTAACTTCTTTCTCATTTAAAAATCGAATGTTCTCATTTTTTCCTCTTTCACTTAAGTGGACTGCCTTGAATGTCTTCTGTGGTGGGCACATCTTACTTTATAGACCATTAGTCTAGCTTAGGGTTAGAGTTAGAGTTAGGTTTAAGTGGGTTACATTTGGGGTTACCATTATGCTTGATTAAGAGATTCTTCTTCTATTGAATCACTATCTTCTCTCTCTTAACTTCTACTCTTTGGTTTTGGTTTGGTTTACTGGAAACCGTAAAATCATGTCTGTATTGAGTATCTCAGGGCTAGACAGGACTTTAGAAGTCATGTATATAGTTAGATTTCCCACACAGTTCAGGTGTACAGTTGCCAGATTTGCCAATACAAAAATAAGACACCCAATTATATTAGAACTTCAAATAAACAACACATTGTAATGTATAACAATGCCCCAAATATTTGCAAATACTTAGTGTCCTATATTTTATCTGGCAACCCTACATAGGTAACCACTCCATAAGAATTCTAACATATGGGCGGCCAACTTTCCTTTCTCCGAATGGAAAGAAATATTTCTTGGTAAATAGGGGAGTATTTGATTGTAAATGGAGTGTGTGTGTATATAAACATCAAAATCAGCTAAAATGACATTTTTGTTTTTTCTTGCTCTTTGTTATGAATCATAAATCATCTAATATACTGACACGATAGGTCCTCAGAAACATTATGGAATAAGAGCAAAGATAATACAAAAAGTGAATTTTAGGCCTTGAAGATCCATACCTCATGTGTCACCAATAAGGAAGAGGTACTAAGCAATAACAAATGAGTTGATTAAGGGTACAAAACAGTGGTGGCTAAGTTGGACAGACAGCATAGATTTTTGGACTTCTGGCCAAAGAAAGTTTTCTTCACTGGCCACAGAATATTCTCCATGCTTCTTAATGGGTTTAACCTTCTAAGACATCTGTAGGCCCCCCAAGGAAACAGCTGCTCTGGAGCACAGCTAGCTACGACTTTGGAGCTTACATTCCTTTTCAGTGCAGCTCCCCAAATGCACTTGTCAACTTGACACACAGAGAGAAACCCATCTTCCAAAGGCACTCTTAATCAGTCATGGAGAACGCGTACTGCCATTCTGCCATATCTTGAATGTGAGTTGAGGCAAGAAAAAATTAGAAAGCTCCTTTAACTTGAAGTCACCATTGAACTCCAGCTATTTGCTCTATGTGACAGATTGGGAAACTAACAAAAATGGTCAGGGGAGGCATGTTAAAAAGTTATGGTCCCAATAAAAAAGTTCCTTAGTTATTGGCATAGCAAAGCTGTGCACTGTGGGAAAATATTCTTGAAATTCACTCGTCAAAAGAAACATGACTAGAGACTCCATTTTGTAAATGTAGCATGCTTCTGGAATTACAGTAGCTAACCCATCCCTGAAGGATGCCAGGCTGGAGATAGGGGCAGGGTCGGATTCATGGTCCTATGAATCCTTGTGTGCACAAGGCCCAGCGCTTAGAAAGGCTCCATGCTTGGTTTAATGCTCTACTCTTATTGTCTTGAAAACCTTAATCATTTTGAATAAGGGTTCCCACATGTTCATTTGTTTTAAGGTGGGTCATGGAAATTATGCGGCTGGTCCTGCACTGAGATGAGAATTTGGGTCAGGGCTTTCCCAGGTACTGTTACCTTCAGTAATAGCTCCATGCCCATGTTTCCCATCATCGAGTGGGGAGTGCCACCTGCACACTATCATCCAAATCAGATCTAAACTTTGGATCTTTATTATCATTTCTACCTATATCCAATTGGTTATTAAGACCTATGGTTTCTATACCCTACATATATTAAAACCCTTTTGTCTCCTTTCCCACACAGTTCAGGTGTACAGTTGCCAGATTTACCAATAGGGCATCCAATTAAATTCTATGTGACCATTTACAGAAAAAGTTTTCCAATCCATGTTTTATAGTTTTCCCCAAATCATCTTCTGACATGCATATTTAATCTTTTTATTTCCTTAACTCTGGATTGACACTGCATTGTTCGCAACATAAATTCTTAGCTGTTCAAATGGGCATACCCAGTTCTTGATAGGCCCCCTTCTTTTTTTTTTTTAAAGATAAGAGAGAATAATTCTTTTTTTTTTTAAGATTTTATTTATTTGAGAGAGAGAGAGAGGGAGAAAGCATGAGCAGGGGAGGGGCGGAGGGAGAAGCAGGTTCCCGCTGAGCAGGGAGCCTGATGTGGGGCTTGATTCGAGGCCCCATCCCAGGACCTGGGGTATGACCTGAGCCAAAGGCAGACGCTTAACTGACTGAGCCACCCAGATGTCCTGATTGATGCCACCCTGGCAAGCTGATTGATAGGCCCCCTTCTATTTCTTTGAACCTTCTGCTAACAATATCTGGACCATTAATTGGCTCCTATTGGAGTGGAGACAAGTGTGTGGGTGGGAGAAAGAAGGAGGAAAAGTGAAGTGGAAGGTTTATCAGATTTTTTACTTCAGAAGATACTCTAAATGCCACCCTCTATTCAATGGCTTTTTGTGGGACCACACTTTCTTCAAGATTATTAAAGCTAATTTATATTCAAGCTGCAAATACAACCTACCCAACTGAATATTATCTGAACAGAAGAAACATTCATTGAGGAAAAAAATATTTTCCCCAAAATGTAGTGCATTTCTATTAAGAATAACTAACATTTATTGCTTACTATGTGCCAGATGTTATCCTAAGCATATTTGATGCATGTGCTCATTGAAATTTTTAACAGTGCTATCGTACTGGTGGAGAAAAGGAGGCTTGGAAGGGTTAAACTATAATTAGGAGGCAGCGGGGCCAGAATTCAAACTCAGGTGTTCTCATTCCTGAAACTTCATATTTAATTACTATACTTGTGTCCTTCTGAAATAAAGCACTGCTTTTCCTTGATGTGAGGCCAGGTTCTCTGGAAAATATCATAAAGATAAACAGTTTAGAATTTTACTACTAAAAGAAAACTCTGCATTTTGTTTAGAGTGACCTACATGAAGCCAGAAGCGCAATGGCCCCCTCTGTGATTGAGGAGGCCTATGTAGCCAGACAAATGGCCTTTTCTTGCTTTACACATTGGATATTAAGGGTGACTATAAGACTTTGCAAAGTTTGAACCCCCATGGTACAGGGGGTTGACAGTTGACTCTGGGTTTTCTTATTTATTTATTCTCATCTACGGATGAAAATAACATATTTTGGTTTGGATTGAAAAAGAAAAAACAACTTGTCAAGTCTCATTAAATGAAAAATGATATCATCTCTGGAATTGAAATAAAGGTATTTAATTTTACCATGTTCAACCTGGACCAGAACTTTATAGTTGGACATGGATGTTCAGCAAGGCAAAGATTCTTGTTCAGGGTCATGGGACAGAGTCAGAAGTAGAACCAAGAGCTTAATAGACGAACCAGTGTACTTAATAACCAGGTCCTTCATTTCATAGTTGTGTATACTTTGGCTTATTACTTGTGGCTTTTAGCATCAACATAATCACTTATTATAAGCAGAATAAAACCTTGAGTATGTGATAGTATCTGTTGTCAGGTGTATGAGGTAGCAATACTCTATCTTTTTAAATTCTTCAGGAAATCCACCTCCAGCACATCATGTATGTGGTAATACCAACCCTCGATAATTCAGGTCGCTTATCCTTGTGCCGGCAATGTCAGTCAATTACCTTCTTTTTTAACCATGACCTCGGTAATCATACCAGAGACCTCAATTTCCCATCTCTTCAGCTCAAAATGTCTCTGGTCCTCACTCTTCCTTTCTTCTTTCTAGTTTCCATAAAATGTAAGGTCTTTGGTATTTCTGAGACATCCATGTGTACCCTATTTCCTTTCCTCTTTTACTTCTTTGAAAACCTGGTTTTGAAATAGTTCACTCTGTCTTTTTTTCATTTCAAACAACCTGTTTTTCCCTGGCCTCTTCCCGTTATCTTGAAAACATGCTCGGGTGCTCCTTACCATGGGAAATACTCTTTTTGCCCTAACAACACCTATAGCTATAGACCTACTGTTTTGTTTTGTTTTGTTTTCAGTTAATTTCTACATTTCTTGAAAAGTTCTCTGAATTAATTGCCTAACTTCCTAACCATTCCTTTATATCCCTCTATCGTACACCTTGTTTCCCTACCTCTCTGGTGAAATTGCTCCCTTCAAGGTCAACATGTTAACTAGACTTAGTGTGGTGATCATTTTGCAATACATACAAATACCAAGTCATTATTTGTGCCCCTGAAACTAATATAATGTTCTATATCAATTATATCTCAGTAAACAAAAAAGTTAACAAAAACTCATTATTGTCAAATCCAGGAGATCTTTCTTATATTTGAGTTTCTTTCACATGGCTGAAGTATGTGATATATTTTTTTCTTGAAAATATTTCCTCTTTTAGCTTCTGTGACCCTGCCATTTCCTGGTTTCCTCTTACCTCTGTATTACTTCTCAGTTTTCTTATCTGGTTCCTCCTCTGCCTCTTGCCCATCAAACTCAGATAATCCTCCAAGATTCTGTACTCAGTTTTCTCATCTGCTTCTGCATACTCTTCTTGAATAATTTCTCCTGCCGTTCACAGCTTCACTTATCATAGTTTTTGAATTTCTGAATCATAGAACTCTGAGCAGCTCACTAAGCTATGAACCCCTCACCCAGATTTTGACAAGAGAATATAACATTTGTTAAGCTGACATTTTTTGAGCACTTACTATGTGGTCTATTAGGTCCTTGCACCAATCTCAGGAGGCTGGGTAAGGAATTTGAATTGTGTTGAATAAAGAAACTTGCCAAAGATTCACACCTCCTACATTAACTTGGCTAGGTTTCAAACCTAAGCAGATGGACTATAAATACACTGTGACACTCAAATTCTGCACACATTGTTAGTAGAATCATGGCCTTTTAGAGACTCCTGAACTATCATCATCAAGATGATGGCCACAAAATCCTCTTTCCCTAGCTACATCGGAATTCTATACATACTCATCTTTTTAAAACAGATTTTATTGAGGAATAATTGGCATACAATAAACTGCACATCTTTAGCGTACAAGTTAGTAAGTTTTGACATGTGTATATATCTGTGAAACCATCTCTGCATTCAAGACAATAAACGTATCCACCACCTCCAAGAGTTTCCTGAGTGCCCTTTGCATCACTCCTTCCTGCCCCCCTCCAACCCACTTTGCTCAGAGGTAACCAATGATCTGCTTTCTGATACTACAGAGCAGTTTGTATCTTCTAGTTTTATATTAATAGAATCACACAGTATTTACTCTTTTCTTTCCTGACTTAATTTATGTTGTATGTAACAGCAGTTTATTCCCACTTATTGCTGAGTAGTATTCCACTGAATGGATAGACCAAAATTTATTTATTTATTTGCCTGTGATGGACATTTGGGTTGTGTCCCATTTGGGGCTATCACAAATAAAGCCTCTATGAACACTTGTACAAGTCATTGTGCAGAATGGAGTAGTTAGAACATATAATATGCATACATTTAATTTTTTTTTAAATGCCAAGAGTTTTGCAAAGTGGCTACACCATTTCACATTTCCATTCTTCATGTATAAGAATTTGAGTTGTTTTACATCCTTGCCAGTGCTTAGCATGATCAATATTTTTAATTTTAGCTGTTTTAATAGGAGTATGCTAGTGTCTTGAGTTTTGGTTTAAATTTTCCTAATGACTAACAGAATTGAGCATGTGTTTGTGACCTTCATTGCCACCACATATATTCTTTGTTAAAATGGCTCTTCAAATATTTTTTCCATTTAAAAAATTGGACCTTTTCCCCTTATTTCTGAGTCTTGAGAGTTCTTTATATATTCTGAATACAAATACCTTATTATATCTATCATATTTTCTTTCAGTTTGACTTTTCATTATTTTGATAGTAATTTTTGACAAACAGAAGTTTTAAATTTTGGTGAAACCCAATTTATCATTTTTTAAAAGGTTTTTATTTATTTTTTTGAGAGAGAGTGAGAGAGAGAGAGCACAAGCGAGGGGAAGGGGGAAGGGAGAAGCAGACTTCTAGCTGAGCAGGCAACCAACATGGGGCTTGATCTCAGGACCCTACGATCTTGACCTGAGCTGAAGGCAGATGCTTAACTAACTGAGCCACCCAGGTGCCCCATTACTTTTTTCTTTTATAGATATGTTTTTGATGTTGTATTAATGAAATCTTTGCCTAATACAAGATTACAAAGATTTTCTCCCATTTTCTTCTAGAAATGTTAGAGTTTTCCGTTTACCGTTTAGGTTTAGAATCCCTTTGTAGTTAATTTGTGTATGTGCTGTGAGGTGTGGATCAAAGTTCATATTGTGCATATGAACGAATTGTTCAAGCACTATTCGCTGAAAACACTTTCTTTGCTCCACAGAATTGCGTTTTCTCCTTTGCCAAAAATCAGCTATCTATGTAGGGGCCTGTTTCTTGACTATTTTGTTCCATTGATCTATTTGTCTATCTTTATACCAATACCACACAGTCTTTATTATTTTAGCCTTATAAGTAGTCTTGAAATCAGGTAGGATTAACCATCTTTTGCTCTTCTTTTTCAAAATTGTTCTGGATTTTCTATGTTTCTTGAATTTTCATGAAAATTTTGAATCAAATGTTAGAATCAGCTTATCAATTTGTACAGAAAAGCCCACTGGGGTTTTTGAAAGATCAATAGATCTATAGATGAATCTGTGGAGAATCAGTATAAAAAAATCTAGTCTTCTGACCCATGAGCAAAGAACATTTCTCCATTTATATAGATTTTCTTTAATTTCTCTCAGCAATGTTTTATTGTTTTCAAGTTATATGGAATAACCTTTGGTCAGATTCACTTCAAAGTCATTTTTTATGCTATTGTAAATACTATTTTTAAAATTTCAATTTCTGATTGTTCATTGCTAACATAGAAATACAATTTTGATTTTTGTATAAAGATCTTTTATTCTACAACTTATCTAAATTCACATGTTTTATGAAGATGATCATGTTGCCTTCAAATAAAGACAACTGTATTTCTTTCTTATAGTCAGGCTGATCGTTGTTTAGCTATTCTTGCCTTAATGGCCAGAGTCTTTCACACAAATAAAGGAAGTGGTGAAAGTGGACATCCTATCTTATTCCTGATTTTAAGGGATCTTAGTTTTCACATTAAGAATATATTAGCTGTAGAATTTTCATAGATGCACTTTATTAGGTTAAAGAACTTTCCTTCTATTCCTTGTGTTGCTGAGAATTTTTTTCAGGAATAGATATCAAATTTTGTCAAATGTGTTCTCTGTATCAATTGAGAAGATCACAGAGATTTTATTTTTTTATTTTTTTAATATAAAAAATTACATTGCTTTTAAAATGTTAAGCCAACCTTGTGTTTTGGGCATAAATGCTGCTGGAATTCAATTTGCTAAAATTTTGTTCAGTATTTTTCCATCTACACTCATGAGGAATATAGGTCTGTAGTTTTTCTTGTGGGTGAAGTCTTTGCCTAGACTTAGTATCAGGATATTGCTAACCTAATACAAAATGTTGAGAAGTATTCCTTCCTTGACAGTCGTGAGTAGTTTGTGTACAACTGGTATAATTTCTTCTCTAAATATTTAGTGGAATTCACCAGTAAAGTCATGTGGGCTTAAAATTTTCCTTTCTAGGAATATATATATTTTTTTAAGATGTGTTTATTTATTTGAGAGGGGGGTTGGGGAGGTGCAGAGGGAAAAGGAGAGAAATCCTCAAGCAGACTCCCTGCTGGGTGCTGAGCCCAAGGTGGAGTTCGATCCCAGGACTCTGAGATCATGACCTGAGCCAAAATCAAGAGTGTGGACGCTTAACCAACTGAGACACCCAGGTGCCCCTTTCTGGAAAGATTTTTAACTTCAAGTTTGATTTAATTGATAGATATAGGGCTATTCTGATTATATATTTTTTTCTTGAGTGAATTTGTAGGACTTCTAAGGAATTTGTCCATTTTACCTATCTTTCCAATATTTTGGCATAAAGCTTTTCATAATATTTTCTTTTTCTTTTTTTAAAAGATTTTATTTACTTATTTGAGATAGAGAGAGCACGAGCAGGGGGATCAGCAAAGGGAGAGGGAGAAGCAGAGCAGGTCTCGATCCTGGGACCCTGGGATCATGACCTGAGCTGAAGACAGATGCTTAACTGGCTGAGCCACCTGGGCAACACTTCACAATATTTTCTTATTATATTTTTAATATCTATAAATTTTGTAGTGATGTCAACTCTTTCATTCTTGATATTGGAATTTTGTGACTTCTCTTTTTTTTTCATGATCTAACCAGTTAGAGCTTTATTAATTTCTTTGATTTTCTCAAAGAATGAGCTTTTTATTTTTTATTTTTTCTTTATTGTTTTTCTGGATTTTAGTTCAGTAATTTCTGTTCTAAACTGTATTAATTTCTTTTGCCAACTTTGAGTTTAAGTTGCTGGTTTTTTTCCCAAGATTCTTAAGGTTGATGTTATCAGTTGGGACTTTTTTTTTTATTATTATAACTGTTTAGTGCTACAAATTCCTCTATGTACTTCTTTCATGTAATCCCCCCCATTTTTATATACTATGTTTTAATTTTTTTCAAATGCTCCATAATTCCATTCTCATTTTGAAATGCTTTCTGATTTTTCTCTTGATTTCTCCTTTGAACTCTCTATTATTTATAAATATATTATTTCATTTCCAATATATAGGAATAGTCCAAGGATATTTCTATTATTGATTTCTAATTTAATTCCATGTTTTCAGAAAACATATTTTAAAAGACTTGACTCCTTTAAATTTATTGAGGCTTGTTTTATGACTTGGAATATAGTTTATCTTGGTAAATATCCCATGTGTAACTGAAAAAAAGTGTAATTTCCTATTGTTGGAAGGAATATGCTATAAATGTTGATTAAGTCAATTTAGTTGATAGTATTGTCCAAGTATTCTATGTACTTCATGACATCTGTCTACCTTTTTTTTAAAATCAATTATTGACAAAGGAGTATTGAAATCTTTAATTATAATTGTGGATTCGTCTCTTTCTTACTGCAATTCTATTGGTTTTTGCAACCCACATTTTGAAACTTGGTAATCATATGCATAAATATTTAAGATTGTTATAGTCTTTTGAAAAATTCTTCCCTTCAACATTATGAAATGATCACTTTTATTATTGATAATATTTCTTATTCTGAAATTGAATTTTTCTGATCTTAATACAGTCACTCCAGCTTTCTTTTAGTTAGTATCATCATGGCATATCTTCTTCCATTCCATTGTTTTTACACCCTTTGTGTCTATTTAAACATCATTTCTTATAAACAATATATAGTTAAGTTTTGTTTTTATATCCAATGTGACAGTCTTTGCCTTTTAAGTGGTGTGTTTAAACTATTTACATTTAATGTGCTGTTAATAGTTAGATTTAAATATATTATTTTGCTAGTTGCTTTGTATTGTCTCATTTGTTCTTTGTTCCATTTTCTTCTTTTGTCTGTCTTCTTTTGAATTAATTGAGTAATTTTTTTTGTTTCTATTATACCTTTGTTGACTTATTAGCTGTCATCACTGTTATTAGTGATTGCCTAGGGTAGATTGTATACCTATTTAACTTGTTAGTCAACTTTTAATGATATGATATCACTTTATGTGTACTTTAAGAACTTCACAATAGTATATTTTATTTATCTTCCCCTGTCCTTTGTGATATTGTTGCATACATTTTATTGTTACGTATGTCATAACCCCCGTACTACTTTGTTGTTTGTTCAAATAATCAATATCTTCTAGATACATTTAAGCAACAGGGAAAAACATGTATCCATTTACCCTTCTAGTTACCAT
The DNA here is from genome assembly GCF_017311325.1 of Ursus maritimus. Taxonomy (NCBI): domain Eukaryota; kingdom Metazoa; phylum Chordata; class Mammalia; order Carnivora; family Ursidae; genus Ursus; species Ursus maritimus. Next base: position 98,565,189 of record NW_024424452.1, read on the forward strand.
TGTTGTTCATATTCATTCCTTTGTGTACATTAATATTTTTATGCACCATTTTCTTTCTGCTGAAGTACTCTCTCTAATATTCTTTATTGTTTTGTAGTGTAGATCTGCTGGTGATGGATTCTGCAGCTTTTGTATTTCTGAAAAAGTCCTTTGCCTTTATTTTTGAAAGGTATTTTCTCTACAGCATTCTCAATAGTTTTCTTTTTTAAATGTCAGCATTTCAATAATGCTATTTTCTCATATGTGTTGTTTCCAGTAAGAAATCTGTGGTCATGCTTATCTTTGGTCTTCTGTATGTAAAGTTCCATTTTTCTCTGGATGTTTTCAGTATTTTCTCCGTATCATTGGTCTTGAGCAATTTGATTATGATGTGCCTTACTGTAGTTTCTTCTTCTTCTTCTTCTTCTTCTTCTTCTTCTTCTTCTTCTTCTTCTTCTTCTTTTTCCTTAGGTTTCATCAAACTTCTTGTACACATGTGGGTTTATGGTTTTCATCAAGTTTGGAATTTTTTCACCCATTTTTTCCAAAAGTTTTTCCTATCCATCCCTCTCTGAGGACTGAGGACTTCAATTAAATGCATATTATGGACTGACATCACCAAAAGGCAGAGTAGAAGAACCCAGCCTCTGTTCCCCCACAAAAGTAAACAATTAGACAGCTATCCATGAACAAAAATAGCTCTGGGAGGACTCAGGAGTTCACTTAAGACACTTTGACAACACAGTGGTGAAAAAAAAAAAAAAGCCAACCCTGAGAATAACCACACAAAAAGGGAAGGAAGAACAACTTCATTTTGCTTACATTATTCCACCCCCAGCTGAAACTGCTCAGTGCCAAGAGGGAACTCCCTAGCTAAAGAGTTTCCCTTGACAGGAAAGGGAGAGTGGGGTGGGTGATAGCATCCTGAAACTTTTGGGGGCACTACATGAAGGACTCACTTTAGAATCACCTCACCCAGAGATCAGCAAAGCTGAGACAAATAGAGACAGCCTAGAACAAGGAAGAGGGCAGAGGCAACCAGTATTAGGCACATAGTAGAAGTGGCCATGGTTCTCAATGGCCTTTTCTGCAGGGGATCCTAGAAGCCTTTGCCACTGAAGAAACCAAAGGCCAGCCCAGTCACCTTGGACCCTGCAGATTTCACTGTTGATGTTTTCTCTCATAGGTTTCATGTTCATAGGTGCCAGGTGTTTGAATATATCCTCTGTCCCTCCTACTACCCCCATCCCTTGCTGGGGCCCCGGATTCACACTGGCAGCCAGCCCTAGCCTCTGCGGTTGCATGATAAGACACAAGTCCAGACCCTCACAGCTGACTGCCACTGCTGTGTGCACACTCTGGGCTAACATCTCCAGCTGTGTGCCTGCACTCTACTGTCCTAATTCTCATCCCAGATCTCCACTGACATGTGTGTAACCCTGGAGAGAAACTGCAACCATGGTAGTGCATACCAAGAGCTCCCACAGCTATTTGTGGGCCCAGATCCAGCCCTGTCTCTTGTCACAGACATGCACCATTGGGCTCACCTGCAGCTAGCCCAACCATCTGTGCACTTGCATGCCCCTGACCAGACTTCTGTTACTGGCTTTCATTTGTGCATGTGCCATGGTAATAGCTTGCAGCCATGGGAGTGGAGACTGACAGCCAGGACCCCCACAGCTGTTGTGCCTTGGCAGTTGACCACTGTTCTTGCTTCTGGCCATGGCCCTTACTACTACATATGTCTGCAACTAGCCCTTGTCATTACACAAGTTCTGCAACTGGCCCTGCTGCCGAATGTGTGCACACCACCACTCAGGCCACACCACTGCTTGCCCTGGTCTTAGCTGATGGATCTGGAGGTGTTCTTGAGGATTCCAACAGTCCTTGCAGCCACTGAAGACCTACACTACAGTGCTTGCCAAGGACCATGCAGTTGTTGATCCCAGCAGCCTGAGCCATTAAGACATTACACAGGTTGAACCCAGAGTCATCACACGTACCACATACTCCTGCACTTAACACCTTACAACATTAGACCCAGGATCACAGAATGCTCAAGTGTACCCCTACACACAGACAAAGCCCTTTTCTTACTGAAGTCAGTCTATAAAGACTGAAGAAGACTGCTTCTTCAATATGCAAATACGTGAACAAGGCTACAGAGATTGTGAAGAATCAAGGAAACATGACATCACCATAAAAATACAGTAAGCCCTTAGAAACTGATCCCCTCCCCACCAAATAGAGATACACGAATTGCCTGACAGAACATTCAAACTAATTGTTCTAAAAATGCTCAGAGAGCTGCAAGTGAGCACAGATAAACAGTTTAACAAAATTAGGAAAAAATACAAGAGCAAAATGAGAAGTTCAAAACAGGAACATAAAAAGGAGCTGAAGAATATAGTGGCTGAACCAAAGAATTCAATAGATGGTTTTGACAGCAGGCTGGATCAAGCAGAAGAGAGAATCAGTGAAACTTGAAGACAAATCCTTTGAAATCATCCAGTCAGCGCAGCAAGAGAAAAAAGAATGAAAAGGAATGAAGAAAACCTATGGGATTTTTATGATGTTATTAGAAGAAACAATTTATACATTCTTGGAGTCCTAGGAGGGAGAAAGGGGCAGATAACTTATTTAAAGAAATAATGTCTGGGAACTTCCCCACAAGGGAGATATTCGGAATCCAAGTTCATGAAGCTCATAGGTCCACAAACAAGTTTAACTCAAAGACATCTTTTCAGAGATATATTATAATAAACTCTCAAAAAGCAAAGACAAAAAAATATTGAAAAGAGCAAGAGAAAAGAAGCTTGTAACTTGTAAGAGGACCTTAATAAGTCCATCAGCTAATTTCTCGGCAGAAACTATAAACCGGGAGAGTGGGATGATATATTAAATGTGCTGAAAGAATAAAAAATTGTCAATCAAGAATACTTTATTTGGTAAAGTTGATCTTCAGAAATGAAGGAGAGATAAAGACTTTCCCAGACAAATAAGAGTTGAGAAAGTTTATCATCACTAGACCTGCCAACAAGAAATGCTAAAAGGAGTTCTTCAAGAATATATTTGCAATTCATGTATCTGATAAGGGGTTAATATTCAAAATCCATAGCAACTCATACAAGTCAAGAGTGACAACACAAATAATCAGATTAAAAAGTGAATAAAGAATTTGAATAGACGTTTTTTCCAAAATAGACATACAAATAGCCAACAAGTGCATGAAAAGTTGCTCGGCATCATTAACTATTAGGAAAATGCAAATCAAAATCACAATGAGATATCAACTTACAACTATTAGAATGACTATTATCAAAAAGCTAAGAGATAAGTGTTGGTGAGGAGGTGGAGAAAAGGGAACCCTTGTGCACTGTTGATGGGAATGTAAATTGGTATAGCCACTATGGAAAACAGTATGGAGATTCTTTAAAAATTAAAAACAGAACTACCGGGGCGCGTGGGTAGCGCAGTTGTTAAGCATCTGCCTTCGGCTCAGGGCGTGATCCCAGCGTTCTGTGATTGAGCCCCACATCAGGCTCCTCCACTGGGAGCCTGCTTCTTCCTCTCCCACTCCCCCTGCTTGTGTTCCCTCTCTCGATGGGTGTCTCTCTCTCTCTGTTGAATGAATAAATAAAATCTTTAAAAAAAAACAAAAACAAAAACAGAACTTCCATATGATCCAACAATCTCACTTCTGGTTCTATATCCAAAGGTAATGAAATCAGTATTCCAAAGAGGTATCTGCAGTAGACATTTAATTTGGTTCTTTTTTATATCATTTATATATCTACTTAACTTTTTGAATAAGTGGAATGCATTTTAATAACTATTTTAATGCTCTTGTCTGCAAATTCTGCCACCTGCATTAGTTCTGCATCAGTTTTAATTGATTGATTTTTATTCTCATTATCAGTCATATTTTCTTGCTTCTTTGCATATATAGTAAACTTTGGTTCAATGACGACACTTTGCATTTGCCTCTTGGTGCTAGATGTTTTTGTATTTCTACAACTTAACTGAGTTTTATTCTACATGCAGTTATTTAGAAATCATTTTGTATTTTTGAATCTTGCTTTTAAGATTTGTTAGGTTGCTCCAGACCAGTATTTAGTCTAAGGCTAATTATTCTCTACTACTAAGGCAAGACCCTTCTGAGTATCCTATCAATATCCTGTGATTTATAATATTATCCATTCTGATTGAGGTGAGCAGGCACCATTCCCAGTATGTGTGAATGCCAGATACTGTTTCCTCTAATCCTCTTGAGTGGTTCTTTCTCTGGCCCTGTATTGTTTCCTCACATGCATGTGCTGATCAGTATTCTGCTGAATACTCAAGAGGACTTTCTGGAGTTTTTCTGTGTAGCTTTCTAATTTTCTGTACTCTGTCCCACAAACTCTACCTGTGTTGGTTTTCCCAGACTCTCAGTAGCATTTCCTTAGTTCAGGAGATTTTCTTAGCTCCACAGCCATGGTCAGCAGTCTCATTCAAGTTGGTAAACCAAGGCAATTGTAGAGCTTCCTTTGTTTGTCTCCAATCTCTCTGGGATTACTTTTCTTCATTGCCTCATGTCCAACATCTTGAAGATCTTTGCTTCATATACTTATTTAGTGCTATTTTTGGTGACTATGAAGAAAAATAAAGCAAAGTAGGAGATAGAGATCACTGTAGAATAAAGTATAGATTTGGATAGTCTGCTCAGGACCCTTTATGAGTGATTAATCTGAAGAAACACTGAAAGAAATGAAGGAGTGAGCCATAAGGTTATCTTGGAGAAGAACATTTGAGGCAGAGAGATCAGCAAATTTTTATTTTATTTTTTATTTTTTAAAAGATTTTATTTATTACTTTGAGAGAGAGAGTGCACAAGCATGGGGAGAGACTCCCCGCTGAGCTGGGAACCCAACATGGGGCTGGATCCCAGGACCTGGAGATCAGGACCTGAGCTGAAGGCAGACGCTTAACCCTCTGAGCCACTCAGGTGCCCCAAGAGATCAGCAAATTAAAGAACAGTGAGGGAAACATCACTAGCTTGCCAAAGAGTACTGTAGACATCAATGTGGCTTGAGACAGTCAACAGGACTGAGAAGATAAGATAGGAGAGAGAGCCAGGTACTCAAATAATCTAAGACTCATAGGAAAGAAGGATTTTAGATTTCATTCTAAGTATTATGAGAAGCTATTGTAGGATTTTTAGCAAGGGTGTATGTTTAAAAGAAAGAGATTTAACATTTTATTTTTTTTTTAAAGATTTTATTTATTTATTTGACAGAGATAGAGACAGTCAGAGAGAGAGGGAACACAAGCAGGGGGAGTGGGAGAGGAAGAAGCAGGCTCATAGCGGAGGAGCCTGATGTGGGGCTCGATCCCATAACGCTGGGATCACGCCCTGAGCCGAAGGCAGATGCTTAACTGCGTGCCACCCAGGCGCCCCGAGATTTAACATTTTAAAGGGTATCACTAGATGCTATGTAGAAAATTGATTAGAAGGGGTAAAAAGTAGAATCTGATTTAGACAAGGGTACTAACATTGGAGGTGGTAAAAACTGATTCAATTCTAGAATATTTTAAAGAAGATGCTGAATATGAAATGAATTATGGGGTATGAAATGAAAGGGGTATGAATATGGGGTATAAAAAAAAAGATGTAAAGATGTATTACTCAGTTTTTGGCCTAAATAACGGTCTCATTTACTACTATGGATAACAATGAAGACAGAAGTTTTGGAGGGGAGAATTAAGTTTGAGATGCAAGTGGAAATGTCAAGGAGGCAGTAGGATATTCAACTCTTCTATATTCACTCTCTTAAAGACATTCTAGAGTCATCAGCATACATTTGATGTATGGGGATTACTAGGATGTGTGAGGCTTACAGAAATCTAAAAACTGAGATTTGGTGCATTTTAAGATGTTATGGCTGGAGAATTGAGGCTGCATCAGCAAGAGACCCAGAAGGAGCAACCAGCAAGGTGGGACAAAACCAACAAGGTGGGACAAAAACCAGGAAAGTGTGGCATCCTGGAAGCCAAACACAGAAAGTGTTTCAAGAAATAGGGAGAAATCAACCATATCAAACATTACTGAGAGGTCAAAGAAGTTAAAAACTGAGAATTGACTTTAGTCAACGTACAGGTCTTCAGTAATCATTTTTATTATTTCACAAAGCCTCAAATATTGGAAGCATTCCATTTATTTAATTAGATTAAGATTCATGATGTGCTCACTTTTTTTCATCCAAACTTCTGAGTTTGGATGAAAATTTTGCTTTTCTTATTTGTTGGTGTTTAAATCAAGAGATACTCCATGTTTTCCACTTTTCACTCAATACTTTGTTGAAGCTCAATATGGAATCCAGTGTCCTACCACCTTAAGGATGATAGGATATATTCCTAGAAGGACTGCCTAATGGAGGTCCTTCTAACAGCTTGAGTAGTAACCTTGTGGGGAAGGGGGTCACCTTGTACCTAGGGAAGAGTTAACTTTTTTTGACCAGGACCTAACGTAGGAAGCCAGTGTTCCATTTAAAGTTTGTTTCTCTATTTATTTTGAATATTACCATACTATATATGTACCCCCAAAGGTACTTGAGATCCATAAGAACCCAGAGGTACAAGTTGATAAAGAATATACTCTATTTCTCATTCCATTAAAAATACTTCACTCCCATCTGTGATTAAAAATATAAGAACAAAATTTCAAAATAAAATAATTAACTATAAAACCTAATATCCTGTTTGCATTTTTTACCTTAGATAATTTTTAATTTAAACACTAAAAAGGAATTTTAAAAGAAATGTCTATTAATAACCTCGTTAATTTTCTCAATATTTTATGTGCCTGATTCAACATGTTGGTTTAATTTTAACCTTACAAATGCAGTTGCCTCATTTCATCTACTACATTCTTTATATCTGAGTTGACTCTACTCTATACAATACATCTCTTGTTTATTTAATCATCTAGATGCCATTTAGGGAGGTTTAAATGATCCATAAGCAATATATTTTCTAAATAAAGCAAATACTTGATTTATCAGACATGGTGGTAGCCTTGGGGAAAACGTCCTGTAAGAGTTTCTAAGGGTTATAAACAGAGTAGAAGTGGGTGTTTGGTGTAAACGTGTGTTCTGCCCCAGTCACAAGGGCCCTGCCAGTGATATACTCTTTACCAATGAGAGCAGCTCTTCCATAGAAGTGCAAGAAACTAGCAGACCCATTAGATAGCTCTTCCTCCCAACCTCATAAAGGAAATATTCCAAATATCTGACTGGACAGTAAGTAAAAGAAGAAAATGGAGACAAAATCTATTACTTTCAACGATATAACTCTGTATTTTTGAAATAAATGATACTGAGGTGTGATAGGAGCCAGATACTACATAGCTTCTCTCACACAAGAGTGAAGGAAATAAATCCAGTATGAACCTCTCCCCTGCTTTTTTAGTACTCTGATTCATAGCTTTTTTTTTTTTTAATCTCATCCTCTGTGATGATTAATTTTATGTGTCAAATTCACTGGCCACAGGGTCCCAGATCAAACATTACTTCTGGGTATCTGTGAGGGTATTTCTGGCTGAGATTACCATTTGAATCAATGGATTCAATAAAGTAGATTGTCCTCCCCACTGTGGTGAGCATCATCCAATCTGCTGAGGGACTAAAAAGAACAATACAGAGGAAGAGGGAATTCCTCCCTCTTCGCTTCTCTGTGGAGCTGGGACATTTTACCTCAGACTGGGATTTACATCATTGGCTTCTCTGGTTTTCAGGATTTTGGACTCAAACTGAATTACATCACTGACATTCCTGTGTCTTCAGCTTACAGACAGAAATATAAATATATATATATATATATACACATACGTATATATGTATGTATGTGTGTGTGTATATATAAATATATATATGGAATATATGTGTGTGTGTATGTGTATGTATATGTATGTATGTGTATATATGTATGTGTATGTATGTGTGTGTATATACCTATATATCTATATCTCTATCTATCATCTATCTATCTATCTATCTATCTATCTATCTATCTATCTATCTATCTATATCTCCTATTGGTTCTGTTTCCCTGGGGAACCCTGACCAATACACCCTCCATTTTGTTCTTGAGCTTAACAAATGAAATAATGAGGCTAAAACATGGCCTCTGAAAAAACATACTTTGTTATTAGATGTCTTATGTGTAAGTAAGGGATCTTTGTTGAGCGCTCCCAGGATGGCTAGTCCTGATCTGTATATCTGAGTTCTTAAATTAGGGGAGAAGAGCTTCCCTTAATGAGTTTTTGTCTAGATAAGGTAGGTTTTTCTAGACAGTGGAAGCCAACAACATCAGCATCTCAGACATTTAACAGAACGAAGTTCTCTTTCTTGCTCATACCACATGGATTGGCAGGGGATTTCTCTTTCTCTGCCCATTGATCCATCAGCTATGGATCTGTACCCACCACATGGTGGGGGATAGGTAGCTCAGTGAATCATATATGGCTCTTAATACTGCCACCCAGAAGTCACACATCACTTGCACTCACATTTTATTGGGCCAAGCAAATATGATGGTGAAACTATTCAGGCTTGAGTAGAGAACAACAAAACCACATCGTTAAACTAGGTGGTGGTTCTTTGGGTTCATGGCAGGGTTACCAGTCCGTGGTTAGAAATACAGCTGCCAATATCTTGGGCTATAATAGCTCCGAGTTTAATGATCCAAGGCCAGGAACACAGGTCAGGAAAGCATTCTAGAGAGAACCAAAAGTGAAACTTAGTTGGGATAAGTTCAAACTTCTGCTCTAACAAGATAGATTGAAGAAGCAGATAGCAAGATCTCTCTAAAGTATCTAGAATGGGTATCTAGAAGCTTTCTATGCTCATCTCCTCTTCCTGATATTTATTCAAATGTTAATTCCAATGGACAAAGAAGGTCTTGTTCTTTATAGCCTCTGCATATTTAAGTTCAAATCCTGACTTCAACGAACTTCAAACTAAGTAGATTCTGACACTTTTCAAAGTATTTCACCATATTATGAAAATGGGTATTTTGACTGTATACTTTATTTCTACCAGAAATTATATATGAAAATAGTTATATCTAATCATCTATTTACATTCCCATAATACAGGTGCTGTGGCTATTTAGAGTGATGAATATTTATTGAGAACTTTCTCTCTGTTAAACATTTGATATGCACTGTATTGCTTGATTCTCCCATCAAACTCGTGAATACATTATCACTAATTTGATGTTCAGAGACTGTTTACCAAGTGCTCACCATATTGTGGGCCCTGTGCGTTGCATATCTTAAATTGGTTATCTTATTTAATTCTCACAACAACCTTAGGTAACTAGATAACTATTCAGGTGAGGAAGCAGAGGCACAATAATGTTAGGTAACTTTACCAAAATCTCAAAGTTAAAATATGGAGGAGTGGATTTATTAAGTTTGTCTATTTGGCAAATCCCATTCCATTATACCAAGCTGCTTTGTTTATTGAGAAAATATTCTAAACAAAGAGTAACTTTAAAAAATCTAGTTTATCCCATCACATGCTACAAATTAAAATTTCAGGTAAGTTGGATTCCTAGAACTCTATGACTTACCTGCTCTCCACTTATTTTTTGCCAAAATTGCCCCTTGAATGTTCTGCTCTCTATCAGCAAGAATTAATTCATAACTGAAAACTCTACAAACTATAGTTTCAAGCATAAAGATATGCATTGTTTCCTTAACAAGAAGTCTGGAATAGGTGATATCAATGTTGATTCATCAAAATCCTGGGTTGGTGTTTTATAATTCTGTAGGATTTAATGTTACTACACAGAAATAATACATCATTTCCACTTACATTTTATTGATCCAAGCAAGGATAGTGGCAGGACAATTGCTTGACTAGAGACAACTAAACCATATCATTAAAAAGATGGTGGCTCATAGATCAAACATCACAGGGCATAGGTAGATAGCAAAGGGGCATCTAAGGAAGAGCAAGGGAAAGAAGAGGGAGAGGGAAAGAGAGATCTCTTCTTTCTTCTATCAGGTAAGAAGCATCTTTCAGAAGCTGATGCAGTAGGAACATGTTTCACTTACCTCTTATTGATGATAACAAGTCCACATTGCAAAGCTTATCTACAAAGGAGTCTGACAAAGAAATCATGGCTTTTTCAAGACTTGTTGTGGTTGGTATTTTTTCAAAATTTGTTGTCTGTGGTGAAAAAGGTGAAAAAGGGTGAAAATTTGCTGTATGTAGTGAAAAACGGAGAGGAGTTAGGGAACTAACATCAGAAACTTTCACCAACTATGACTGCCACATGCCTCTAACTAGTATTAAATAATTCAAAAGTAGTTTATTTGTTCATCCCTGAAATTCACCCCATTACCCAGTTTCAATAACACCTTCAATTAAAAATTCAAAAAACTGTGTCATCCAATTTACCCAAAATTTCTTCCAGTTTTAATATTTTATTTAATCCCTGCATAAAATGCCATTAAATTAACATTTAATTTCAGGACAAAGAGCCTTCCAATTTTGAAACTTTCTACCTTCAAATCTCATCCCCACCCCATTCCCACCGTCATGTACAAAATGGTGGTGTCAAGTCCTGTCAATTTTACATCAAAATTATATTTGCAACCTGTCCATTTCCTTCTACTCTTATCATCCTTATTTCTAAGGATCATCATTGCTCAGTTTGACCACTGCAATAGCATCCAAGTTGATTTCCTCACTTCGGTTCTAGATTCCCTACAAGATATTCTTTGCTTAGTAGTTAAAGAAGATTTAGAAATGTAAGTCAGATTATATTGCCCCTTGCTCAAAAAAAACCTCTTCATGATCTTCCTATTGTGTAAATTTACAGTCCTTAATATTACCACACCCTGATAGACTGAGAACTTCTTGAGGAGAGAGACTGTACCTGTCTCGTTCATATTCTACATTTAGCAAACTGGGCAGTGTCTATTATATTTGCACATGTGTGTATTAGATGAAAGAATGAATGCTAGAATTGTAAGTTACTATTATCATAGTATATAAAAGATTTATAGTAGGAACTCCTTGAGCAAGTTCTTCCTTTTTATGGAAAAGATATTCCAAAAGCTCCTTTACACAACCATTTGGATAATGGGATGATATAGACAAATGAGTCTAAATAGTATTGACTGACTTAAACCATGTTAACACTGAAATAATGTATATGAAAACAATTTTCAATTCTGTATTTTCAATTCTGTAATTTTACAGTATCTTCCTACTTTAAGTGTCAACATTTTGTCTAAAAATAGTTGGATCCACCTTTTTTCTGTCTTAAAATGATACTTGAAAGCTATTCTTTTTACATTTGTTTATATAAAGCAAATAACTAGTTTGGCAGCAAAGAATTCTCTACTATGAAATAATATGTCTAGTTTACTGAACAATTTAACTTAACCATAAATACATATCTACTATCTACAAGTAATATAAAAATTTAATGACAATGTTTTCTGTATCAGTTTCCATTTATTTTCATTAGATTATTAGTGAGAATCTTAGAAGCAGTTAATGCATTTTTTTTTTTTTTTTTGGTTCCTGTCCCTAATGTGATGATTTTCTTCTTTTGGCATCTCTCTGTTCATCTTTTGTGCCTTATTCTGATCTATATTCCATGCTAAGCCAAAACAATTCACGTGGCTGGTAATTTACCCCAGAAATCATATGCTAATTAAAGATGATCCCTTGTCTCTCCACACTTCCTCCAAAGTCAGTCATTTAAAGTACAGTGTCTTAATTAACCTTGAACTCTACTGATATAGTTCTGCCATTTCTGTTCCTATTTGGCACCTCACAGATCCAGGCAATAGAATGCTTCCAATGGCAGTTGCTAGTTACATAATACTTATAAGCAAGCTTGCTTTCCTTTTTAAACCTGCACAGTAAAAGAGGATTTACAAAGACCAACATTTGTTTCTGATGTTACCCAGAAAACTCTCCCCCAATATGACTCAGAAGCCCCTCATTCTACTTTATTTCACCTGTTGCATGACAAAATATTTTACTCTATATCCCACTGTAGCTCCTAGAAAAGCAATAATAATTAAAAACTGTCTACTTATTTGTTCACTGGGATCTTACTATACAATTTTTTATACTTTATTGTGTAATAACAAAAATGTCCTCTAAAATACAAAGCTATTAAATGTAAAATATTGTATTTTTAAATGTCACTATTTCTTTTGATTCTGTATTTTTTGATTTTTGTAATTATTCCACTTGTTATATTTCAACCCTGATTCTCTCCATCATAGTTTTTCTTATAAATTATATAAAGGAAATGGCCCTAATTTAAAGTTTATGTGTCAAGAATCATGCTTGTAAAGTGCCATAGGTAAACTCTATTTTAATCCTTCACTTGAATTAGATCAGAAATCAGTTGCATTGATATCTACACCATTCCATAACACCAAAATGCACTTAGTTAAAAATATTTTGGGGGAATGCCTGGGTGGCTCAGTCGGTTGAGTATCCAACTCTTGGTTTCGGCCTAGGTCGTGATTCCATGGGTTGTGCGATTGAGCCCCATGTAGGGTTCTGAGCTCAGCGGGGAGTCTGCTTGAAGGTTCTCTCCCTCTGCCCCTCCGCCCACTCCCTCTCTAAAATAAAAAAGTAAATGTTTACAAAAAAATATATTTTTTTAATGTATCATATGTACTAGTGATGTAAAAACCACATTAATTAATTTAATGTTGGAGAATTTTAGGTGGCATTATTTGACAGTTGTTGCCTTGGCAGTATTTTCTTTTTAAATCTTAAGTCATTTGGTTCCCTATTATCCAATCACAAATGTATGATTGACAAGTTCATCTGATCTCATGGCGCATCTTTCCCCTGAAGCTCTCTGCAACACGGAGGTCAGGACCTGATCAGGGAAAAATGAGAGGACCATATGTATAGAGTAGGCAACAACCAGAGAGAATTGTCGTTATTTCTCTTGGCTGTGAAAAAAATCCACGTGTTGTTTAAATCACTCACAAAAAATGAAAAACTATGGTGTCCTACTGAATGGGTTTCTCTCCATTTCATTGGCAAAATTTAACAATTAAGTCTATAATAATTTTCCTTTTGGGAAAAAGAAAAGCTATCCGATTTTGCGGCCATCATCATTTGTAGCAGTCAAGGTGTAACAGTCCTAAAGTTCCAGCACATTTTCGAAAGACAAGTACTCACTCCGTGCTGCCTTAGATCAGTGTTTCTCAGTTGGGGGCAGTATTACCCCCAGGGAACACTGGGCAACGTCTGGAGAGAATTTTGGTTGTCACCCTTGGGGACGAGGGGAGAGGGGCTACCGGCATCGAGCGGGGAGAGGCCAGGGGTCCTCCCGAGGCACCCTTCATGCCCGGTAAAGACTCCACCCCAAAGAATAGCAGACCAAAATGTACATAATGAGAAGGCCTTGTTGGGTTGAAGGGAGTCTCTCATTTTTTTTAAGTCATCAGAATGTGAAATTTCTGAGGAAAAAAGTTAATTCTAAGAATACGTCTTGTCTTTTTCAGAGATATGTAAAATTTCAATTGTTGAAATCCAGATGAAAGCTGCTCAGAGTGACCAAGTCTGAAAGATAGGGAATAATTTGGTGGAGGTAGAGTAGGGGGCATTTGCGGTGACTTTGGTAGTACACAGACACAAAGCCCCCCTATGAACGGCCTTTTGAAGAAGGAAAAAAACTGTTATCTCAAGCAGAGTGTATGTAGCTCATTAGTTACCTAACTGGACTCTCTGTTCTTTTATTAAGAGAAACTTCCTCTGGGGTTGGGAATGGGGGGAGGGGGGAGTCTGAGGAATACAAATCTTTGAGGTGACTAAATTAAAAACATGCTATGAAGCTATAAACTCACTACCGAAAACTGTGGCCTCAGGTCAGAATCCCTGCAGGAGAGCCGTTTCCTCAATGCCTGCGCTTGTTAACATTTTCTGTAAGGAGCAGCCCAGGGCTAAGTCAGCTCTGAGCAGGACTCTGGAAGCCCACATCAAAAATGACAACAGGCGGCCGGTGTGATGAGGCCTCGGTGGGAGGTTCACCCTGTGTGAGGATTCTGTCCTGGCACACCCCGGGACAGCAGCAAGGACAAATGTAAATGTTCTGTTTCATAGAAAATCACTTTGGATTATACAAAGCCTATTCTTTTTCACTTGAAAAGCTACCAATTTCTGCATTCATATGTGCAAGAGATGATTGTCCTTGGGCCCCAGAACTACCCAGTGACAATTCCTGTGCGTGTTTTCTCTCCACAGTTTAGATGGCGTGATTTCACAGCGCTCCGTCCCCCTTATCGCTGATAACCCGGCATCCTTCTTCGTTTCTCTGATGACTCCGCTTCATAGCCACGGGAAAAGAGGACAAAGAATGACATCATTTACCTATGTGAACTGAAAATGGTTTTAAAGCAATGCCAGGTAAAAGACAATGTTCTCTTTCTAGTGCATTTTATTTATTTAAAAAAATTCCTAGCGCAATTCACTGGTTTCAAACGGGGGGCGGTTGTACCTCCTCCCTGCCCCCTCCGCCCCACTCCAGGACTATCGCTACTACTTGGAGACATTTTTTGGTTATTGGGGTTGGGAGTCTAACTGGCGTCTGGCGGGAAGAGGCCAGGAATGCTGTTGAACATGCCTGCAAGGCTCAGCGCAGACTCTCCCAACAAAGAATGATCTGGCCACAGTGTTAATAGGGCCAAGACTGAGAAAGCCTGGCCTAATCCAACGTGAAGGACATCGGTGGAACTCTGTGCTAAATATTCCATCTACTTATTAAGGAAACTCAGTAATGATGCTGGGAGTCAAAAGATTTTGCTTCCAAATTTCTGGACCTTTCGAAGATAATCATGTTATAGATTTTGAGTTTAGAATTAGTCGAAAAATATTTTCAACTCACACCTATTCAGCCACACCACTTCAAGAACACCTCTCTGTCCAAAAAAGAAAATTAGTTTAATTATAATTAAGTTTTGAGTACTAAAGTCCTAGGATATCAACCTCAATATATAAAGTAATCACAGGAGTTCATAAATAAATGAGTTATCTCATTCATGTAACCAGATATGGCAGTTTTACCTATAATGCCAGCTATACCACATTTAAATCCCTTTACGTCGGGCGCCTGGGTGGCTCAGTCAGTTGAGCGTCTGCCTTCGGCCTACCTCATGATCCCAGGGTCCTGAGATCACGCCCCATGCGGGGCTCCCTGCTCAGTGGGAGTCTGCTTCTCCCTCTGCCTCTGCTGCTCCCCCTGCTTGTGCACTCTCGTCAAATAAATAAACAAATAAGATCTTTAAAAAAAATAAATAAATCCCTCTATGTCATAATTATTGCATTAAAATTGAAAGTCTCAAAGGCTCCAATAGACCTGGACTATTATAATTTCAGGGCACGTAGGTCAAACCTCAAAAGAATAAATACTAACTTAAAAATATAAGGGAATATCTCGTGTTTGTTGTTTTCTTTTTAATTATCTGCCTGCAGTCTCATATTGCAAAATTGAGTCTAGAAAAGCAAGACGCCTGAGATGAAAATTATTTCAAAAAATATTCATTCTAAATCATTTTGACTTCAGGCCTTTGCGCTGTTTTCTTGGGCCAACTTGTTGGTCTTGATCCTGTAAAATATAAGAGTCAGCCTCCATGGCTGGATTCATTATGAATTATGTGAGTGCTCTATTGTTGCAATACTTAGGTGGTCAGCATTGGTTACATGACACAGTGTTCAAAATATGTACTTTGTGTAATGCATCATGCTCTTGGCATTTTCTGGCCTTTAAGTGTTTATATTTTCTTTTATATTTGGAAGTGCTAAAATAAACGAGGCACATTTTCTGCCAAATTTAGCAAGCTCCCAAATAACAGCTTCTTTTACACTGTATAAGTAAAGTCTTTGTGCTAATGGGAGATGTACTCAGCAACTTTCAGATTTCTGCAGGTAGAAGCACATGACTTAGTGTTTGAAATCCTCCTGTCTGTCAGATCAATGCACGCCCTGTCGGGTAAAACATACGTCAGGGCTTGCTGTGAAAATTGAAGAGCTATTTTTAATATAGTCCTCACTAGCAGATTTTCATGAAACTCTTTCAAGGTGCATTGTTTTATTAGACGAATTTAGGAGCAGCCTCTGAACTGTGGTCATGGGCTGTCTCTATTTGCCACGGGGTTACCATTGTAACCATCTCCACACCAAGTCTTCTTATCATCCTCAAAGAGACAAGGGCCACTCCAATGAAGTCAGATTAAGTGAAAAAGACAAATCTAAAATCTTTCTTTTAGATAGTACCTGGAAATGGCACTCTAGAAACGTGATTCAATGTCTGCATTGGACAATAATTAGCCATTAGCCATTGGCCTATGGGGATATGATCACCGGGCCTCCGTTTCCTCCCATGTAAAATGAAAGAGCTGCATGAAACTGTCAACTCATTTCATTAAGCATATCCCTTAGAAAATCTTATCCTTTTAAAATAGTTGAGTTTTTGGAAGAGTTATTTTAAATTTGGTGAACTATTACCATTCTCGATGTCTTTATATGCACAGTTGATGTCTGGCAGATAATCTCAACACTTAAAGCTCTTAAAATGGTTAGTGTTTTTTAAGTTACTATTTGAAATTTTAAGGCATCTGTTATATTTTTAAGAGATCAAGAAAATATTTTATATGACCTATTGTAGACATCATTTGTGTTTGTTTCTCTAAAGGAAAACTGCATTGATTCTTTACTCATAAAATGTGAGCAACTTATTTATGTCTTTAGTATTTAAAGTTGAGTTCCCTAGAATGACTTAATAATTAGATGTGCATATAACAGAAACTTACTCTCCACTTGTGATTTTGAACAAGAATTCTTATGATTATTATAATATTATTAATTTACAATGAATTACTTGTTATTGTCAAACACAGCACTGCTATTTGAGAATCACTGTATGGCATTGTCATAAAGAAAGAGAGAGCCAAAACTAAAAAGCAAAACCAAACCAAACCAAAAAAAAGGAAGAGACTCTTAGGAGCTTTCAGTCTGGTTGAGAAAAGCTCCTATTGCAGCAAATATTGAAATACGTTTGATCAGTAAGGTTCGTTTTATTTATAGAGGGGCACAAAAAAGCGAACACGTAGTTTGTTGAAGTCCCTTCCCTCTATCTCATAACTCCTTGTACCTCTTTCCCACCATGTAAGTGCCCAAGAAGAATTGTTAGCTAACCTGAATCCCCTTACTGTCAAGGCACACACCATGTCTGTACTCCAGGGGATTCAACTGTTACTTTTAGTGTGCACTGCTATCTGTTACCACCACTCGTTGGAATTCTAGGTGGCAGACTGGGGGTGGGCCAAAGCTCCTTCTCAGCTGGAGCCTGAAAATAACAGGGTGGAAAAGATTTTTTTCAGCTTCTACAGCACATTTATTTTGTAAAGGGCAAAAGAAATCTCAGAGGAGTTTGGAATGAAGGAAAGACAGAGGTTAAAGCTCTAGCCAATATCAACAACCCCATAGGTCTCATGGTAAGTCTGAAAAGCTTCAGGCCCACAGAGGGGGAGTGAAGTGGGGGTGATGGCAAGCTAGCCCAGGTCACATGGTTCCCCATTCACGTCTGTGCACTCCTAGATCTATTACTCTCCGGTCTCTGGATCTGAAGTCTACTCACTCTTCTATCATCAGTAGAATTTTATGTCTGCACAAAGGAAGAGATCTCAATCTCAGGGTCCTTTATGATTCTAACCGCAGAAGATTTCCTTTATGTTCCTTTTCATATTAGAGATTTGTGCCCATTACAAAACAAGTAAATTCTCTTTTGCTGGCTGTTCTTTCTGTATATCCCCCACACTCGGACCCCTTGGGACTGTGCTTAATGAATGTTGTCTTTTTTTAAATTCAGAGTCTTTTAAAAATAAGGATGTTTGGGGAAAACTTGTCATTACCTTCTGCGCAAAGCTAAATATTTATAATAATATGAACAAACTGCATGTAAATAGTGATTTGTGCTTTTCTTGCTGAGATACTTTTAGTATATAAAACCAAAAAATATTCACTTATACTCTCATAATTTAAACTCCTAAAATTTGCCATTTTTTAAAATATTCTATTTTCAAAAGATTGAAGTGTTGTAATGTTCATGCTATTTTACGTTTAGCTGGCACTGTTTAAATGTCTGAAATAAATTATGTGAAGAAAAGCAGACGTATTGGTGAACTGTTTTCTGACAGACCTTTCAGTTGGATGTCAAGAATTCAGGTCGTTTGGGTAGTTGATGATCCTATTACTTGGCAGCAATTTTAAAAAGTTATTTTTTTTCCTAAGAAATTGTAGTAGCTATTTTTAAAAAGTGCCTACTTTTTAACGAAAAGCCTATCTTTGGAACACGCATAAATTCAGTGCGATCCTCCCACCTTTTCTTGGTCCCTTCTTAGTTCTCTTTCTCCTTTCATAGTAGGAGCCTAAAGCTTTTGTGATCGGGTGGCTCCTCTTTATCAAAAGGAATACAGAAAGCTCTTACCTTTGCAAATGTTACTAAACTATGCAGCCATGTAAACACCTTGCTAGGATGCTGAAAGGGACCCGTGTAAGCCAGGAGCCCAGAAAGCCACTTTAGTAGTTTCAACATAACTTCATTTCTGCTTTGTTCCTGAACTTATGCCCCCTGGGATTTAATAGTTGCTTTATTTCTTTCATGTGGGAGAATGCTCATGTATGGAATACCTACCTGACTCCACAAAACTACTGGGAGATGAACAAGGGGATTCTGATATAAGAAACTTGCTTCCTGGGGCTCCCGGGTGGCTCAGTCAGTGTCTGCCTTGGTCTTGCTCATGATCCCAGCGTCTGGCTCTCCGCTCAGCAGGGAGCCTACTTCTCCCTCTCCCTCTGCCTGCTGCTCTGCCTGCTTGTGCTCTCTCTCTGTCAAATGAATAAATGAAAAATCTTTAAAAAAAAAAGAACGAAAGAAAGAAACTCACTTCCTGATATCTAGACAGTATTGAATCTTCCTTTCTCCCTTTTCCCTCCTAGCACAATCCAAAATCTAGCCAAGTGATCTACTTATTTTGCTGAGAACAGGTATCAAAAGAGTCTAGTTGGGTGGGAAGTTTCTTTATCTTGGAATATGCTCTCAAGTCTCAGCTGATTCAGTTCTGGATTCAACCCTGATATGTGTTTGGGAAATTTAAGTAAAAACAAAATCATCTTCGAACTCAGTGACCCTCTCACAAATGTAGTAGGAAAAAAAAAACAAAGCCACAACCCACTTTTATTAACGAATAAGCATTAAACCGGCATGTGATGGGTCTCACAAACAGCCCACAAAGAGATTGTGAAGACAGAAAGAAATCTCACCCCCTAATATAGCCACACAGATACAATTCATTACATACCTGTTTTCAAGATTCAAGAAAAAAATAACTAGTCCTCAAGTAAGAGAACTTCGATAGGCCCACATAATTCATCCTAACTTTACCATAATTGGGGTCACTGTCTATAGTAATCGTTTGGCTTTATTCAGAGGAGAAGCAAACTTCTATTACCTTTATGACAGGAGGTAATTTTGCAGCTTGGAGCAGGATACCCATCACAGTTAGGTTCCTACCCTCCCACAAAAACTGAAATCTCTTTTAATACTTACATTTCCAAATCATGGCTCCCAGTTCCTTAAGAAGGTCATGGGATATAAGCTAACGAAAGGCCCATCTAGTTTTCAAAATATATATACATTTTAGGGAGAAAGTACTTAGAATTACAAGTTTTCTAAGGTAAACGCTCTAGGAAAAAGGAGTGGAGAAAATATTTTTCCTTAATTTCAATAGGAAAGATTTTTATATTTAATTCATATTTGCTCTTACAATGTCAGACAAAAAATATAGGTCCATGAGAGAGGATTTTTTTTCAAGTGTCTCATGAATCATCTTTGTGTAAGGACTTGTCCTATTGAAGCTGTCTTGTCTAGATGTTGTTTTTCTTAGATTTTTTTTTTTTTAAATTTGAGAGAGAGAGAACATGAGTGGGGTGGGGGGGGTGAGAGGGAGAGAGAGAATCGTAAGCAGGCCCCATGCCCCGTGTGGAGCCAAACACAGGGCTTGATCTCACGACCTGAGCTGAAATCAAGAGTTGGATGCCCAACCAACTGAGCCCCTTCTTAGATTTTTTTATACCAATTCTTTCCATGGATTTTTTGATGTTAAAAACCAAAGTAATGTATATGTTTTTTGCTATGTACAATGATTTTTCTTGATTGATCCCATCTCATGTCCGTATCTCTGTAGTTCTGTAATTCTATAGCTAAAAAAGAAAAAAAAAGGACTTAGTACACCAAGTGTCACTATTTGGCTGATAAAGGTTTGTAGTTCCTACCCCTGCTATGACATTCCCCAACTATACAATATTGTTGGAGATGTCTCACTGCACAGAGTTCCCTATCTACTTGAGAAAAGCATAAAGTCCATTTAATCTAAAAACTGTTGAAATCTGGCTCCCACCTTCAGTAATATAATGGTTACTTGATTAAAAACTGTGTCACCCTTTTCTTAAACTATATATTTTTAACCTTTCTATGACATTTCATAATATTGATCATCATTTCCTCTTTGAAACTTTGTTGTTAGAATGGAGAGGAACACTGGAAATAATTAGACCATGTTTCTCATGTTAGAGATGAGGAAGGAGTGGCCACAGAAGATGGAGAGTCTTGTCCAAGTTCACATACTTAGAAAGTGTCTAGACACAACTTTCCCAGTTCTCCTCTCTTCTTTATCTCCTCCAGACCCTGCTTTTACTAGGCAAGAAGCAAGTGTCAGTCAGGGTTCTTTCTTTTACCTTTGCTTATCTATTACCTCATTCTATCAAATGGCTTATATGATCAACCCCATATGACTACAAAAGACCATAGACTTAGGAGTAAGAAAGCCTGGATTTGAATCTTTGTTCTCCTATTT
>NW_024424452.1:98586198-98607649 GCF_017311325.1 Ursus maritimus
TTTATTTATTTATTTATTTATTTATTTATTTATTTTTTTTTTTTTTTAAAGATTTTATTTGTTTATTTGACAGAGAGACAGACAGCCAGCGAGAGAGGGAACATAAGCAGGGGGAGTGGGAGAGGAAGAAGCAGGCTCCTAGTGGAGGAGCCTGATGTGGGGCTCGATCCCATAACGCCGGGATCACGCCCTGAGCCGAAGGCAGACGCTTAACAGCTGTGCCACCCAGGGGCCCCATGTTCTCCTATTTATTATTAACTTGTAAACATGTCACACTGACTTCAATAAGTTTAAGGCCACTTACAGGATTTATAAAACCCAAATGCTGTCAGAGATGAAGGAGGTAATATAAACGTGTTAATTTGGTGGTATAAGACAATATTAGATATTGAAAATCAATCATCTAAGCTTCTATCTCAAGAAACAAGAAATGGAATAGCAAATCAAATTGAAGTAAAACACAAGAAAGGAAAAGTAAAAAATATATATAAGAGCAAAAACCATGTCAACTAAATATAAAATAAATATATGTAAGAAAATAAACAAAACACCCAAAACTGGTTCTTTGAAAAGATTAGTATATATTCAGTAAAACCAATCAAGAAAAAAGGCAGAAAAGGTAAAATATTAACACCGGTAATTTAAAAGAGTATCACTACAGATTTTATGAATTTTAATTTTTTTCCAGTTTCATTGAAATATAATTTGACATATAACATATTAGTTTAAAGTGCACAACATAATGATTTAATATATGTATATGTTGTGAAATAATTACCACAGTAAGTTTAGTTCACATACATCACCTCACAAAGTTATAATTTTGTTTTCTTGTGATGACAGCTGTTAAGATCTACTTTGGTAACAACTTTTAAATACACAATACTATACTGTTAACTACAGTCACCATTTTGTACATTACATCTCCAGAACTTATTACCTTATAACAGGAAGTTTGTACCTTTGATCACTTTCACCCATTTCACCCCCCCATCCCTCACCATCCCACCTCTGATAACCACCAATATCTTTTCTGTATCTATGAGTTCAAGGTTTTATGTGTGTGTGTGTGTGTGTGTGTGTGTGTGTGTGTGTTCATGCACGTGTGTTTAGATTCCACATATACATTCGATCATTTGGTATGTGACTTCTGTCAGCTTATTTCACTTAGCATAGTAACCTCAAGGTTCATCCATATTGTTGCTGAATAATATCCCATTGTATTTATACACACCACTTTTTTTTTTAATCCATTCTTCCATTGACAGACACTTAGGTTGTTTCCCTGTCTTGGCTGTTATAAATAATGCTGTCATAAATATGAGTATGTAAATATTTCTTAGAGACAGTGATTTTGTTTCTTTCAGATATGTATCCAAAAGTAGAATTGCTAGATTATATAGTAGCTCTATTTTTAATTTTTTGAGGAAACTTCATACTGTTTTCCATAGTGGCTGCACCAATTAGATCGTATGAACTTTAAAAAGATAGTAAAAGAGTATTAAGTGTAATTTTGTATCAAGAAAGTTGTCAATTTATATTAAATAAACAAATTTCTTGAAAACACAATTTATCAAAACTTCTTCTACAAGAATTAGAAAATCTAAGTTTTTTTTAAAACAAGTTTATTCCATTATTAAAATCTTTGCTCTCCTCTCCCCCCAACCCCCCCCCCAGCCAAAGTAGTTTTTATAAGTGGCACCAATCTTAGACAAAAACTCTACAAGGAAACAGAAAAATGAAAACAATTTCTATTTTATTTTAAGAGAAAAGCAAAATCTTGTTATCAAAAGTTTACACTGTCATGACAAGAAAGGAAAAATACAAAAGAATGTAAAAATACTAAATAAAATATTAGCACACAAATATAAAGAGGAAAATATATATCATAACCATGTACACTTTAGTCCAAGAATGCAAAGGAAGTTTAGCATTCAAAAAACAATTAATATATTTTACCACATAATTAAGAGAAAAGGGGAGAGGGATCCCGTAATCATCTCCTCAGAGGCAGGAGAAATAAACACACTGTAACACAAAAAACTCAGTGATCTATGAAGAGAGAAGTACTTCCCTAATTTAAATATAGGACTTCTATAAAAGAAACCTACAGCAGATACCATAGTTAATTGTACATTAATGAAAACTTTTCTCCTGAATTTGGAGCTGAGAAACTCTTGCCCAGTATCATCACTGTTTTTCAACAAGGTACTGGAGATCCAACCTAATACCGTAAGACAAGAAAAGAAATAAAAAATACAAGGCTAAGAATGCAAGAGATATGGTCAAGTATATGGAAAATCCAAACGAACCCACGGATTAGCAAAATTCACAATTCATTAACAACACGGAACTACAATTCCTTGATATGAGGTCATGACACAAAAGCCAATGACAGTTCTATATATCAAGAACAAACAAATAGAAAATGAAAGTAAAAACACAATGCAATTTATAACAGTATCAAATAACATTAAATCTCCAGGAATGCAACTACTGAAAATGTGCAAGTCATCTACAATTAAAACAACAGACCATTTCTGACAAAAATTTTAAAAGATCTAAATAAATGGAGGTATATACCTTATTACTCATGATTTGGAAGACAAATAACGTAAAGATATAAATTATCTCAAAATTGATCTCTGCAATATAACGTAAGTCAAAATCCCACAATGTATTTTGAGAAAATTGCCAAACAATTTCTAAAATTTATGTGGCAATACAAATGACCAAAATTAGTCAAGGCAGGGGCACCTGGGTGGCTTAGTTGGTTACCTGCCTTCTGCTCAGGTTATGATCCCAGGGTCCTGGGATTGAGCCCTGCTTTGGGGCTCCCCGCTCAGCAGGAAGGCTGCTTCCCTCTCTTCCTCTGCCTGCTGCTCCCCCTGCTTGTGCTCCTTTCACTCTCTCTCTGCCAAATAAATAAATAAAATCTTTAAAAATAATTAGTCAAGGCAATCTTATAGATCAACTCTGGAAGGCTTATATTTCCATAAATCAGTTTTTTTCAAATAAGGTTATAGTAATGAAGACACTGTAGTGCTGGTGTAAGAATAAACCACACAAAGAACTGAACAGAGTCCAGAAAAAGACCCAAACATTAATAGTGTAACAATTTATGATAAAGGTGCCACTGCAATTTACTGGAGGGAGAAGTGATTCTTTTCAATAAATGGTGCTGGGTCATTGTACGTCCATATAGAAAAAAGTAAACTGACCTCAACACCATGGATAAAGGTCAATTGCAGAGGAATTATAGATCTGAATGTCTAAGTTAAATAATAAACATTCAGGAAGAAAACATAACAGAATACCTTCATGAAGTTCAGATAGGCAACAATTTTGTAAAGAGGACACAAAAATTCATAGATGGAAAAATAAAAAATATATGAAATGATGAATAGAATGAATGAATGAAGAATGAAATAAAGTGACAAAATGGGTTACATTAAAAAGGGTAATTTCTGTTCATTAAGAAACACTGTTAAGTGATAAAAAGTCAAGCCATATAGTGGGAGAAAATGATTTGCAATACATATCTGACAAAGCCTTAAATTTAAAATATATAAAGAATTTTTTCTACAAATCAACTAGGAAGGGAAGGACAACTCAAAAAAAAAATAGGTACAAGACTTTAACACACACCTCACAAAAGAGAATATGCAAATAGTCAATAGACTTATGAAAAGTACTCAATTTTATTCATCATCTGGGGAATGCAGATTAAAAGTATGATGCAATACTGTTACACTCCTGTTGGAATAGCTAAAAGGGAAGGGAAGGGAAGGGAAAAAAAGAAGGAAGACAACTCCAAGTATTGGTGAGAATTGGGAGCAGTTGCAATGCTCACACACTTCTGATGGGAGTGTAAATTGGTACAATCACTTTGGAAATAGTTTTGACACCATCTAACGAAGCTAAATATATGCATAACATGTGACCCAGAAATTCTAGTCTGATGCTAATTCTCACAAGAAATTGTGTCTATGTTCACCAAAAGATAGGCATCAGAATATTGCAGCAGCATTATTTGCAATAACCAAAAACTGGAGAAGAGCCAGACGTCTATCAACAATTGAATGGAGCCACACCGCTGATAAACTCATGAATGGAATTGTAGAACACAGCTAGAAAGAACAAGCTACAAAGACAGTGCAACATGAATGAATCTCAAAAATACAATGATGAGTGATAGAAGCCACACACACAATAAATTGTATATTATTTATGTAAAATTTAAAAACAAGCAAAATAACCTATTGTGTTAAAGTTAAGATGGCAGCGACCTTTGGGGGGGATTACTAGGAATAAGCACAAGGGGGGATTGAAAATGCGGCTAATGATCTATTTTTTCTTGCCTTTCTAAAAATTAATTTTGTATTAACTTTGCAAAAATTCATCAAGCTCGTTGCAATTTTTTTTGCATTTTTCTAAAAAATACATTGGTGGACGGCTGGATGTCTTATTTAGAGCAGACATCAGTTACTCAGCTTTAGCATATGATTCTCATGCAAAAATTAGGTCCTAGTGGGGGCGCCTGGGTAGCGCAGTCCTTAAGCGTCTGCCTTTGGCTCAGGGCGTGATCCTGCGTTCTGGGATCTAGCCCCCATCGGGCTCCTCCGCTGGGAGCCTGCTTCTTCCTCTCCCACTCCGCTGCTGTGTTCCGTCTCTCGCTGGCTGTCTCTCTGTCAAATAATAAAAAAAAAAAATTAGGTCCTAGTGTAGCACAGTTTACTAGTTTTCCAAGAAAAAATAAAAATGTGAATTTTAAGTAAATCTTTCCTTTCTTTTAATTCCAGTATAGCTAACATATACTGTTATATTAGGTAACTATTTTTAAATGCTAGCAACCAGATTCAGATCAAACAACCACAAAAAAACCAATGTGGTTCCAAAAAATAATAATAACAGCTACAGGTTTATAGTGCTTGCTTTGAAATCCATGTCTCAGCTTTCTAAGAGGGATAATACTATAGTACACAATACTGATTCCAACATTTACATGGAGAAATGTACGGAGGGGGTTATTAAAATGTCTGGTGTATTGCAAGTGTTTGACAAATGGTGGCTATGGATACGTTGCTGTTTGAATCAAAACGTGTCTCTTAAAATTTTTCTTAATGATCCTTTATTTTGTTGGACATTTTACTGAAATTCCACACCATTACTATAATAGCATTGCATCTACCATAAGGTAGATATTCAATCCAAATTTCTGGCTTAAATATATGTGAACTGATTGATTAATAATGACCTTTATTTATATGTTTCAGAGTTTCAGCATGTTTGACATTATTTCGATGGCATCTATTATATCATGGAATATTGTATTAATGTTAGTATTTTGGAGATCAGGGGAAATTTAGAGGCTTATTACAGATGATTTAGACTAGTTATAGATGATTTTCAGGTAGCTGGAGTTAAGTGTGTCATTAAAACACATGTAAAATGTGTTTCCTATTCCATTGTAGGCAGGTGGTAAGAACTGGTTCACAATACCCCTTTTGCCATTTGTGAACTCCATCTTGCATTCTTCATATTCTTTTCAAAGAGCTCTGAGCATCCCCTGTGGGGCAGGAGAGGGTAGACTCAACCACTTACACTACCCCTCTCACTATCTTTGGTCTTCCTTCTTTTCGGCTCTGACGACGTGTATCCTTCATTCCAATCCTTGCTGAAAGTACTGGTACTACCGGTATCTGCCGCTGCTGCTGAAATCCACAGACATACACATCAAGGCGACCGACGTAAACCACTGAGGGCGTCAATGTCTATGCCAAGGGCCAACGAGTCTTATCACAGTAGAAACTATCAGCACCATATCCCATTGCTGTAGAAGCAGCCAGCAGCATTTCTCTGACCCCTTGGACCATAGCACTGTTAGATTTCAGTTGCATGCTTGCTGTAATTCTCTTTCCATTACAGGAATCTAAGGGAGTTGAGCCGGTGCTAGATCTTAGCAAGCAACATACGATATTATACAGGGAAGAGGAAATGGTCAGAGGGAGATGTCAAGTTAAAAAAAAAAAACAGGAGCCTCAGAAACAAAGAGGGATGGAAAAAGCTCTTTTGCGGCAGGGAGGAAAAAATGGCTTCAAAAGAGAGTCGAAGTCATATTCTAATGTTGTGATTTCAACCAGTTTACCTACTCCACCTTATGCAAACAACCAAGAGACGGGACCTTTGAGTTAGGGGCTTAGAACTCAGTTGCCTTGAGCCGATATAGAAGAGACCTGCCAACATCCGAAAACATCGATTTATCCACCGGGGCGGGACACAGCTCCAGCATCTGGCTGTACTGAATTGTCCTTGGTTCATCATGTTCCCCTATTCAGGGGAAATTGACCCTTCCACTTTAATGGTGTTTTCCAGATTGAACATTAGCACGTAAGAGCCTTAGAAACCCCCAAGTCCAAAACACTCGTTTTGCCGATTACAAAGTTGACAGTAACTAATTTGTAGAAATCATTCAGCTAATTAATAGTACAAATACAACTAGATTCTAGATGGAGTTGAGGACTCCATCCACTCTATCACTATGACAGAATTTTTCTGATCCTTTCTTGAGAATGGGTTTACTCAAAGAATGAATAGAACAAACTAGAAAGAAAAGCACTAGTAATGGTGTCATTTCACTGTTTCTTGCTTGAATTACACTGCATACGTTCCATGGACAACATCAAACACATTCTAATCCACTAAGGAAGAAAGTAGAGGAAGTTATCTCTGTCCTTTTCAAGCAACAACTGGTATCTTATTCTGTTCGTTGCATGTTGCTACCTTTTTAAATATGTAAGTGTGCTACTTTGAAGTGGGGTCCAAGTCTAGCCGTAGTGAATATCTAATAAATATGGCAGTAGATGTTAAAAATTAAGACTAAATTTCATCACTTCGATAAACACGATGAAGGAAAGTATCAACTAGGCAATAATGTGATTTGGAGTTGTTCTATTTCATAATTAGGTACACCTATATGAAAGCAATACATGTGCCGTTCATTAGTAAGATATGCCAAGAGGTGGGAGTGAAAGTCAAATGTCAGCTCTCTGGTTATGCTTAGGCTTGCTTCGCTAATGATACCTTAAACGAGTAGAAAGAGATTTTTCCTTGAAAATGTAACAGTCAGTTTGACTTGACTTCTCTTATGATTAAGCCTGCCTCCAGTATATGAATAATTCTTTCCTTAGATAGGGAGGAAAATACAGTGTTAAGGAAGTTATTTATTTAGAATTTCAAATTCTTTGAAATAAAAACCACATAGTCAAATGCCATCCTGAGCGAAAAAGGAAAAGAAATGTGAGTATACACACAACCTTAAAAAGAGCTTAATGTCCTTGTGTTTTTCTTGAGAAAGTCAATACCATGCATGCTGTACGTAGAATATATTGCTGGCCAACAAGTTCATGTGTTTTTCAAATAGGACAGGATGAAAGTCGATGTGTTCTCCATTTGCCATAAACCCTTTTGAGACTTGTGTGTTTTAAAATGATATAACACTCGTTACAAAAAACTAAAGGAGACTGAAATGTACAAAAAAGAGAATCATATCCCTCGACCATCTGACGCTCAGAGATAATCAGTGTTTTCCTCTTGGGCTACATACCTCTGGACATCTCTCCATGCACACATTTGTGTACACACACACACACACACACACACACACACACACACTCTTACATGAATTGAATCTTACAAAATGTGGTCTGCAGAGCCTACTTCCCCCATCCATGGATAGACTTGCCGATTTCACAGCAAGATGGATAAATTAATTCTTCATGAATGTGCATTTGAAAGTGACCTCTTTTTTTTTTTTAAGATTTTATTTATTTATGTGACAGAGAGACAGCCAGTGAGAGAGGGAACACAGCAGGGGAGTGGGAGAGGAAGAAGCAGGCTCCCAGTGAAGGAGCCCGATGTGGGACTCAATCCCGGAACGCTGGGATCATCCCCTGAGCTGAAGGCAGACGCTTAACGACTGTGCTACCCAGGTGCCCCTAAAAGTGACCTCTTTCTTAACTGAGCTTCGGTTGCACACACTTCCAACACAGGAGCAAAGTGAGTACTACTGCATCATGTAACACTGAACGATAATATTTCAGAGGGTGAATATCCAATAGTTGTGATAAGATGCCATTAGCTGGAAACCCCACCTGTGAGGTAAATGTGCATGTTTCTTACACTTGCTCTTTTTTAAGATTTGTGTTATGAAAATTTAAACAAAAAGAAAAAGAATTATACAGTGACCATCCATATACCTGTGCTTCGATTCACCACGTGTTCCCATTTTGCTGTATTTTCTTTGTCTGCCTGCCTATGAAACTCTCTATTTAATCTCTTTGATTTTTTTTCTGAAGCATTATAAAAAACCATTATGACACTTTGCTCTTAGAGACTTCAGCCTGAGTAAACAAAAAATTATCAACATTCTCCTACATTCACATTCATATGATCATACCATTACCATATACCTAACAAAATTACCACAAATTCCTCAATATTATTTAATATTGAGAGTCGACTTAGTCTGAAAGCCAACTTATACAAGTTAGAAAAAAATTTTCGTTTTCGTTATAGTTGGTCAGTTTGATTCTCTTAATACAAATAGGTTTTTAAAAGCCAACTTTACTGTTGATTCGTTATTTTATCTTGCAAGTATGTTATGTAATTTCCAGGTGAACATAAATACAAATGTAACTATAATAACAGTGTGTGCACCTGTAGAACAGTAAGATTTTTTATGTCATGATGAAATTTTGTGAAGTGAATATTGGGTGGTGTGAATTTCACACACAATTTACTTTGCACTTTATTTTTTGTATACAATGAGAATCCACGGGGTGTCAACATTTGTAAACTTTAAAAGAGCTCTTTATATCCTCTGACATGGAAGCACTAAGTTTGTGCCATTAGCCCCTCTTCTATTCAGAAAACCAAGACTCACTTACATCCCTTTAAAACTATTACCACATGACATCAACCAGCGGGTCGCTGTCTTCAAACACAGTACAACATGGACCTGGTTCTTATATTGTCAAGAAACAAAGATTAAAGCAACAGACAGCAATTATGAGCTGACTTCCAGGGATTTGATTCATCTGAATCCTTTGGGATCACAGGCATAAATCTAATAGAACGGAATTCCTTCAGCAGTCATTAATCAGCTGATGAGTTCCAAAATATATACTTTCTTTCACAATATCCTTGAGGAAATAGAGTCATTTTGTCATGGATATGGTCCTCTTCTCCACCACCCTTTTTTCTCTTTTCCATCATTCGTTTACCACCGCAGAGACAATAGACAACATGGTAACAAGGAAAGAGGTCTTTCCTTATTTATATATTTCTAGGCATAGCAGACATTTTGCGACCTATGTTAGGTGCTCTCCAGTCATACCCTACTTAAATGAAGGCTCCTGTCTGGAGTTCGGATGTATCTATTAGCCAGGGGAAGGGACTGCATGAGCTCTGTACATGTGTCATGGCGGGCGAGCGGGTCTCTCCCGCTGAGGAGGGACTGCGTATAGCCGCCATATGCGTGCTGATCTGCTGTCATGAGAAAGGAAGACGGCTTGTGCTGCTCTCTCTGCAACAACAGGGGGACTCTAACCGGGCATTGAACTCATCTCCTGCAGCTGTGAGCTTGGAGTGCCTCACCCTTGAGAAAACCTGTGCTGTGAAACTCAGATGGTTGCTTCCTGCCCGACAACCCGCCCTCCACTCAGCCATTGGAAAGAAGTTCCACAGGAGGGCAGGGCAAAGACGACATCCTCCTGAGCCCGGCCAACACACAGAAGTTTTATAAGGCAGTTACTGCAGACTACACTGCGAGCAGGTATGGTTAAAAAGGGAACCACTGACTTCCTGTGAGCCCGCGTTCTTGTCTGCAAAGTAGAGGCTGTTTAGTTCATCACAAAGGAAGTGCTCTCAGCACCCTGAAGGTGCTGCTCCCAGAGGCTTTGAGGTGTGGGTGAGGAAGGCATTCTGTAGTGAGATGAAAGGCCACGTTCCCATTGTTAAGGTCACTATGCCTCTGGTTTGGTTTGTCCCTAACCTACGGCCACAAGTCATGGATCTGTGGCTCTCAGAGGTTTGCTCACAAGGTTCACAGCACACACTTTGCAGCTGCACCACCCAGCTAGG
Source organism: Ursus maritimus (assembly GCF_017311325.1). Classification (NCBI taxonomy): domain Eukaryota; kingdom Metazoa; phylum Chordata; class Mammalia; order Carnivora; family Ursidae; genus Ursus; species Ursus maritimus. The sequence continues at coordinate 98,596,342 of NW_024424452.1, forward strand.
AGGAGTGAAACCAGTGGAGCATTGCAGGCTGAGCTCATTTCCGCCCACATCAGAAGCAACAGAGGAGTTTGTGGAGAGCTACATTTGAGCCCTCCATTAGCTGTTTTACATCTTATAGACCGAGATGCCACTTCCTACAGCATGTGTTAGTGGGGAACCACGTGGACATAACGTTGTAAGACGACCTAACCCTAAATGCGCTCAGAGGCTTTAAGAAGTCTTTCCTTAATTGCACTTGCTTGGCAGCGACATTCTTCACAAATAAACTCCACTCCCTTCTCCCTCCTGGGATTTTATGACACTAGACACACTTCGAGGGCTTAGAGAAAAGGAAGGAAGGAAGGAATAGATAAAGAGATAAAGAAAGACAGAGAGAGAGAGAGAATGTACCAACCAAAAGTTTAGGGGCACCTGGGTGGCCCAGTCGATTGAGCATCTGGCTCTTGGTTTCAGCTCAGGTCATGATCTCATGCGTCCTGAGATTGAGCCCTGTGTCAGGCTCTGAGCTCAGCAGGAAGTCTTCTTGGGGATTCTCTCCCTCTGCTCCTCCCCCCACTCTTTCTCTCTCTCTCTCTCTCTTAAATAAATAAATCTTTAAAAAAAAAGAAGATAACATTTTAAAAATGTGATGTTACCAAGTTGTACATTCTTTTTTGAAAGAAAATGAAAATGAGTTGGTAGCAGCGAGAAAAAGAAAAAGAAGCGTTTAAAGAGGTACAAAACAGGAGAAGATGGGACAGAGTGAGAAAAGGGAGATCTTTACTTTTACCCACATTTACCATACCTTACAAGTCTGACTAGTGTAAATGCTGGTGAACACTCAGAGTTTTTCATTTCATTGGACAGTCTCAAATGCATTGATGAAACAGCTTTAAGACCTTCCGCTTCTGGTTCCTACCAACAGTTCTATGGATTTTCCTTTGGTTCTAGCTTTCATCATGGTGTTGTGATTATGGTCCCTCCACTCAGTCAAATCTACCCTATGCTATTGACAAAAATATTTATCAAAAATAAATTGTATTATATTCCTCCCCTACTTAGACTGCTTTGATGATTCTTCATTACCCACAGGCTGAAATCCAAACTACTAGTAACACAGCCAAGGCTCTTCCTGGTCCAAGAATGGCCTGCCCCTCCATAGTCCCACCTTTGCACACCATGATTCTGTGAAATGGAAGCATTTTGTTGGAAACCTCTGTGCAGTACACTTGGACCTGTTGTTCCCCCAACCCCCCCACCCCAGCTCAATAATCTCCGTGCACCTTCCACTCACCACTCAAGCATAGTTGATCACTTCCTCCTTTATGCCACAATGTTATTATACTTTTATCACACTGCATTTTAATAATTTGTTTATAAGTCTGTTTCCCTACTAGATAATAAGCTGCTGTTGGGTATACACTTTGTTTCTACTTATTTTTGTGTTCTTATATCCTATTACCAATGTCTGGAATATATTAGATGTAACTCTAAAAGTATTTGTTGAAGAGTAAATCATCGAATACTCCACTGTAAGAAAGTCTTGTCCCGTGTGGTTACTCAGGGCACTTTCTGTTGCAACTGTCACAAAATTTGACTTAATCTAATTTAAGCAAAGAAGTAAATTATTGACTAAAGTAAGATACAACACTTAGGGCTATCACTAGATTAGAAATAACTAGATTTAACACATGAAAATATCCTGTTTTTCACACACCTCTTAGTTCTCTTACCCACGGTTGCCTTTAGGCTGTTTTGGCTTTAGCTTTAGAAATGGTATGGTAGCAAGAGAAGGTCCAAACACCAGCCTTTTTAATTTTTTCAATTTTCAGTCCAGCAAGGAAAAAAAAAAGTTGGGTGTGGGAAGCTCACTCCCAGAAATACCAGCTACATTCACCTGAGCCAAACTGACTCTCATTGGGTTATGTGCCCATCGTGGAGCCAATTTCTCTGGCCAGAGGAGAGCTCTACCCTGGTGGGTTTAGGGCCAAGTCGTGTGCTCCACTTGTGAAAGCAGCTTCTTCAGAGCCACAGGGGCTGACCGTGGAGAGGAGGACATACTCCCAGAGTCACCAGAAGGAAGAAGAATGAAGCTGGGTGGCAAAAACAACAGGTCAATTATAGGGTTATGAAGGAAATACTTGGTTCCTTTAAACCAAGATTTGGGAAGTTGGGAGCTTCATTTGTTGCCTAATTTCTAATAGCAAAATCAAAAAAGTCATCTCCTATCTGATTTTAGTGTAACTCTTACCACTCAGTGTAGATCTTTTAAATGGAAACTTTGTTCATTTTGATAATGGAGTTGTGTTTATGGCACCAAGAAAACTAATTATTTTGATCAATGCAGTCAAAATTGTTGATTCATATGGCCCAATGGGGAAAGGCATTGGTAAGGGATAAGGCTGGTGAAATAGTCACAGGTTTTTTTTAAAAAAATTAAATGTAGCTTTTCATCATCATGTTTATTTTAAAAGCCACCCTGGTTGTCCATTACTCTCTAACAAACTATGCCAAAAATTACAGCTTAAAACAATTTATTATCATATCTCATGATTCTGGGGACCAAGAATTTAGGTAGGAGGCAGTGCAGATGACTCATCTTTTCCTGCTATCTGGGGCCTCAGGTGGGATCACACAATCCTCTGAAGCTAGAACAATTGAAAACTGCTGAGTATCTCTTTTTCTCTCAAGATCTCACTCTGACAAGCCCAGTCTGCAGCCTATGGTATAGCCCACAAGATAAGATTTTGAAATTTTTAATGTTAAAAAAATCTGAAGAAGAATGATGTACCATGAAGTCTGGAGCATTTTTGTATCCCCAAATAAAGCTTTAATGGAACACAGCCACACATATTTGTTTAAATATTGTCTACTCTCTACAACCATATATCCTGCAAAACCTAAGATATTTACTATTTGACCCTTAACAGAAAAATTTGCTGACATCTACTTTAAATGACTTCTACACGTGGCAACCTTAGGCTTAAGGCTTCAAGAGTAAGTATTCACAGGACAGGAAATGGAAGGGGCCATTTTCTTAAAGTCTTTTCTATTGTTCAAGTAATGTCACAGAATGTGTAGCTCGGGGCACCAGGGTGGCTCAGTTGGTTGAGTGGCCGACTCTTGATTTTGGTTCATATCATGATCTCAGAGTCCTGAGATCAAGCCCCACCCCACATCAGGCGTGGAGCTTGCTTAAGATTCTCTTTCTCCCTCTCCCTCTGCCCCTCCCCCCATGCTCTGTTACTCTCTTTCTCTCTCTCTCTAAAAAAATTAAAAAGTGTGTGGCCATCTTTAATCTCTCACACTTGACCTATAGTCTCCTTCCAAAAGAGAAAATGTTTGAAGGACAGAGAGCATTTGTTGAATTATTTTTTCCTATGTAAGTGAACATTTTTGTAATTACCATTCTTCAATAAAGTGATAAAAATTTCTTTGCCTCCAAAAAACAAGCTAGCTTTATCTTGCTTTCACCTTTAATTTGGAAATAAGGATCAAATGTAGAACTGAAGATTCTAGACTTTTAATAGCTCTCAGTGCTCCGACCTCATTCTAACAAACTGTAAAACATTTTGTTTCTGATCTTACCATGTAGTATGTTCATTATTCATCCAGATGTTTCCAAAGTAGGATAACTGATTCCTTTTTAATAAAGAAGTTAATGATTATTAAATAGCGATTCCCTTGATTTTCTAGTTCATGCCCAATCACAAAGAAATGTAATTTCATTAGCTAGTAACACTTTCATGTGTTCAGACCGAACAGTGAAATCTAAGTATGATGCTTGGCCAGTGTGCTGACTAGAAAGTAGGTGGGTAGCTTCCTTTGCCCATTTCCCCAAAACATAATGAAACAATTAGAAACAAAGGTCAAAACCCCCTAACAGTCCATCTGAGCCAACTGATTACATATGAAAGCAAAACACAGGTGCCATCCTGATGCATGATGGCAGGTTCCTTCAGGTTAGTGGCTCTAAGAACTTGTACATGGTTATTAAATTGTCAAGGAAGTAAATTGTTAAGTAAGAAGTTGAAAGGATGGACTTGCAGATTTTTGAAACTCATGTTTAAAGATGGTTACAAATTATGGGTTGGGATGTTTTGGAAATTTGACTAGACTCTTATGTGGAAAAAGTTAGCATTTTAATTTTTGCCCCTTTTGCCACCATTAAGGTTCACTGACAAACTACCCTAAACTTTTCCAATTGAGGCAATAAGGGATGGTCCAGTCATTAGCTGAGGAAGCTCAGGTATGAGAGATAATTTTATAGGTAAGAAGAGGTGAATAATTTCCCATAAATAGGGAAATAAGAAAAAGAATGGCTAAGTGGTCAGAGAGCAAATAAACCCAGAATGGAGAGAAGGTCTTCTGGTTCCTGGATCATTGTCTAGATCACAAGCCGCGCTCTCTAAAGAACTGACAGTTCTAGAGCCCCTTCTATGTGTAAGACGTTGTGCTAGATGCTTGGCATATCGTCTCATTTAGGTCACATTCTAATGCTATAAAGTAGTAACTACCATTTTATATTGAGGACACTGTGCTAAGAAAAGGTGCCAGTAAATGCAGATAACAAAATAACTTTCTTAAGGTCTCAAAACTTAGTGGCAGCATTTAAATTTTTAGGAAAGCAGACTCAAAAGTGCAAGCTATCTATGTATTATGCCAAATCTCTACCTAACAAAGTCATTTGTCTGTTAAAGTTTCCTCATGTGGGAAAAAGAAATGCACATTTTCATGTAATTGTGTATTAATCTACTTGTTCATTTATACCATTATTCTCTGCTTTGTACTGGGCACCTTCTAGAAGACAGGCACTGTTCTAGGCAACATGACTTAATGGTGGGCAAGACAAGTAGGCCCTTTGCCCTTACGGAGCTTACGTTCAAGTGGAATGAACAGATAAAGGCTAGTAAATAAGCCCACAAATAAAATATCACAATTATTGAAAAATGTTACAAAGCAAAAGATTAAGAGGTTGAGATGAAGGAGAGAATAAGAATTAGTCATCTTTTTTAGAACCTAGTCAGGGACGTCCTTTCTGATAGTTAAACCATGATGTAAAAATGAGAAGGACTTGATGATGGGAGGTCGGAGGAAAAGAGCACTGTTCAAGGAAGCAGCATATGTAACGACCAAGGTGGGACTAAAATAAACACTGGAGAACCACAGAGCAAGAGTCTGGAGGGTCAAGTGTGAGAACCAGGGTGGGGCTGGAATTTACAGGGCCTTGTGGGTTCTGATAAGGAGTTTGGATTTTATTTGAATTGCAAATGCAGCCCATTGATTTTATGCAAGGACACAACAGAGGCCTGTTTACATTTTAAGAAACTCTCTTGCTGCCCTGTGGAAAGAGTGGAAGCCAAAGACAGGTTGAGATGTCCTACTAGTCCTCTAGGAGAGAAGTGGTGTCCTATAGACATGGCAGTAGCAGAAGTGGGAAGAAGGAGATGACATGGATACACATCTTAGACACTCAGTTGAGAAAATGCGTTTCTGCATTGGGCTTGGTAGCTCGACATGAAGATGAAGAATGAGGAAAAGGGAGATGCAAGGTGATCTGCAGATATCTGACTCGAGAGTAACTGGGTAGATGGCCGTACCCTACATCAAGGTGGGGAAGTACGCTGGGCCAGGAGAACAGGTGTGGGGCATGGTGAAGTCAAGAGTTCATATTCGACATGGTTGTCTGTGGAACACGCACGTGCCTTGACATTTCAGGCAATAGGAAACAGGGAACCAGAGGTAAGGTTTAGACTGAGCGCAGAAAGTATGAATGGATCTCTGAATACATGGAAATCTATGGTTTTTCAGTTCAGAGGCGTCAATAAGATTATCATGGGAGAAAGTGTGGAAGAGGATGAGGGCTCTGAACCATAATATTTAAAAGCTGGATAGGAGAGTTTAACTAGTAGACCCCTGAAAAATTGCTTTTTGGTATTACATACATTAGCACTGTTCATTGCTTCTAAGACACAGGTAGGTAGGTTTGATTAAAAATGTTACTTGATTCTGTGTCATTTCTATTTCCATCTGAGTTACACAGGTTACATTTATTGATAAGTGAAAACTCCTTAATGCAGAATTTTGGGGAGTTGGGTAGGGCTCAGATTCTTAAACGCAGAACTTGGGTTCAAATTTAAATTCTGTCTCTTATAAATGAACGAGGGAAAGTTTCTTTCCTAATCCGGGCCTGTTCACTCATCTAAAAACAATGATGACACAATACTCCCTCATACAGGTGCAATGATCAAGAGAGTAAGTTCACGTTAGTGCTTAGCACAGTGCTCTGCACATAGTAAGTACTGAATACACTACCACTACCTTACCACCACTACTCCATCCAAGCAGGATGCTGTGGTTAGTAGTAGCAGCATTTGAGAAAACATAACTAATTAGAGCTGAAACTTCCCCCTTGATACTTTAAATTATATTCTTATCCTATAGAATTATACAGGTACATGGTATTTTTCCATTTTACTTTAGTTCACTCACTGCTATGTTGTCCTTGTTATAGTGCTTAGTTTACAGGTTTTCTTTTTTGCTTAACATTTGTTTCTTTTTTTAAAATTTAAATTCAATTAATTAATATATATTGTATTATTAGTTTCAGAGGTAGAGGTCAGTGATTCATCAGTCTTATATAATACCCAGTGCACATCACATCACGTGCTCTCCTCAATGTCCATCACCCAATTACCCCATCCCCCCACCTCCCTCCCCTCCAGCAAACTACAGTTTTTTTTTTACCATGAAAATTTGTTACTTTACATACTAAATATGTCAGCAATCCATAAAAACTGAAGTGCCAATATTACTTGACAAGTCATAAGGATTCACAAATACTATGCTTCTCCTGTAAAACAATTAACTTTTTAAAAGATAATATTCCTCCGGTACCAAAAAAACCCCAATGCTTGACCATCATCTGAAAGAAAACTAAGCAATTCTTAAGACCTAAGTATACCCTGAACATTTGAACTGTCTTATGTTCATCAAAAAACTGTACACCCACAGACATACACATATAGTTGTTCATACATGTATCGCCTACATATGTCATATTACAGTTTACTATACTTAGTTGGGCATTTGTCATTTTTCTCCCTGACTGGATTCCTAGAAGGCATGGATAATAGTCTACTTATTTTTTCTGTGCACTGTAGTCTACACATGATAGAATGTTTTGGCACTCTCCTTTTTTTTTTTTTTTTTATTTAATTCGACAGAGAGAGAGACAGCCAGCGAGAGAGGGAACACAAGCAGGGGGAGTGGGAGAGGAAGAAGCAGGCTCATAGCGGAAGAGCCTGATGCGGGGCTCGATCCCTTAACGCCGGGATCACGCCCTGAGCCGAAGGCAGACGCTTAACCGCTGTGCCACCCAGGCGCCCCCTGGCACTCTCCTTTCTACTACTAAGTTTTCACGGAGATTTTGTTCTCATTCAAAGTCAGAGTATTTTTGGTAGAAATGTCTAGCTGTCCCCCAGAGCTTATATGTATTCTCCCCTCCCATAGTAAGCTGGCTAGTAGATGCCCAGCTGGAGACTACATTTTCCCATGACTCCTTTCCCCCTGTATCTGGGTCTGACAATGTGACAAGTTATTGTCCAGAGACTGGGTGGCAAAGGGATGTGTGTCACTTCCAGGCGAGGTTTCTGAGAATTGTTGGTGCCTTAGCCATGCTTGCTTCCCGCTTCTGCCACTAAACGAAGATAATAGCAAGGCCCGGGAACTGTGAAGCCTCAAGGTGGAAAGGACCCGGTCCCTGAATCACTATGTGGAGAAGACCTACAGCCAACCTTGGAACAGCAGCTTGGTCTGTTTTGTGGAAATAAGCTCCATCTGTGTTTGTTTTTATCAGTGTGAGGTGCTGTTTGTCCCAGTGGGTAGCACTAACCCTAACGAACCCCGGCTCATGAGAGCGAAAGGGACTTGCGTTAAGACAGAGCTACGTCTTTGGAAGCTGAGTTTGGTTTTACATGCTCGTTCTGTTTCCTTCTGCATACAGTGCAGAAAAATGAATTTGTCTTTGTAAACAGGAAGAATAAAGGTGCCCAACTAAGCAAGTATAGCAGATATAATTTTGTAACTTTAATCCAGGTGTTCAAAACTTGTCACACTTCTTTATTTCCTGTAACTCAATCTAGCTCTAACCCTCGGCTGACTTTATACCAAAAAGGGCAGGGCATTTCATTTCTAGCTCAGGGTTGCGACGAAGTTTTGTAAATCTTGGGCTGTCCAGACGCGTTAAGAAGGATACTGTAGTTATTTATGCATTTAACAATGAATTACAGCACACCTCTGCCCATGGGCTAGGATAGCCGTCCTCATGAAGCATAAGCTTTGCTGGGAGAGACAGACGGAAATTAAATAATTCCCTGAGCAATGTGACCAGTGCCATGAAAGAGATGAAAAAAAAAAAAAAGTGGTGGGAGAAGAATGGAAAGCTATTCGGTCTAATCATAAAAGTAAAGGAAGGCTTCTTATAGGCAAGGACAATAGATCCTACCTGCAGGACTGGGGGACTATTGCTAGATAGAAGAGTTTTTAAAGTAGAGAGGGCACTGTATATAAAGTCTCTTACTTGATAAGGCTATGGTAAATAGGAGGGTCTGAGCTAATGCCTCCTGACTGGGGGGAAGGGAGATGGTAAAAACCGGGCTTGTGGAGGAAGATGAACATTGGGCTCCGCAGGGACTTGGGGGTCCTCTTAAGCATTTTTCTTTGAATTCAGAGTCAGTGGAGAAATATTGACAGGATGAGGGTCAGGTGCACAGGATACGATTTCATTTAGAAAAAACCTCCCTGACTAAAGGGTCTCGGAGAATGGATTGGGGAGTGAGAAATCATATTAGGGCAGATATAGGCAAAAGTGTTAAAAGGTCATTTTAGTTGTTTCTTCAAGCAATGTTAATAGTTTGGACTAAGATGGTGGTGGTGTGTGTGGAGAGAAGTCGAGAAATTGACAAATTGAAGGAATTAAGTTTTGAGAGTGACCCCGAAGTCTCTATTTTCACAATGGGATGACTGGTGGTGCCACAGACTGAGGTAGAGAATCCTAGAACAAAGTCATGTTTGGGGAAGAAAGGTGATGAGTTTAATTTTCATCTCCTCTTTTCCACTGGTTCTCCCTCAGTGTGTCCACTTGTGTGTCCATTATCTAAGCCTGTCCAGTCCCTGGAATTGTAGCTATACTGCAAGAGTTCTAATTATTTTACAGATGCTCTCAGGACAGCCTGGGGTGCTCTCACTTTAACTACAGTGGCCAGAGTAAAGCATTCAAAAGCAGAGTAAGAAACAAACTTCTGGTCCCAGAAGACCAGACCAAACGGAGAGCTGAGCGTGGGTCTCTTACACACGTGACTCACGAAGTTATGCACCACACATCTCTTCTCACTCTCCAAAGGAGTTCGGCTTCTCAGAAATCACACTAAGAAATACTTTGCCCAACTCAGTGGCCCAAGCAGCAGCTCTTCTCACCTTTTTATTCTCAGAAGTAGCAGCTCCGATGCCTAGTGAGGCAGAGTCTTGCAACTATGGAGCTCTCCTTTTATAGGTTTGTAAAATAATATGTGGAACTTCGACGCCCATGGCATTGGCTGTATTCCTCGTGGGCGGTGTAACCCATAGAGTATTTTTCATGAAGTACTCCATCTTGGCGTGGGCACAAGCATAACATGACTATAATACTGCACACAGAGGCTTTGGGGGGAAGGGCTGGATGACCAGGATTCCTCTGAGAAAGTGGCATTAGGTCTCTCCACAAGTGGGCCTCACTGGAGCAAACAAAATGAGACATTTCTGTTCCCCAAATTGTTTTTTTTTTTTTAATAATACAGGATTTTCCACCCCCAAATGGCGTGTTATATCCCATGTTGTCAACCTAAGGAGGAATTTAAGATTGCATCTAATAAAACCAGCATAACCAGAGCTAACATGTTAAAGACTTCAGACAAATGAGAGTAGAGAATGAGTCTTTTTAATGTGTTTCGGTGATTGGCCAAAGCAATATGCAATGGCTTTAAGATGCCAAGAACATGACTGTTAAGAATTCTAACACATTGAAGTTTGAGGAACTCAGTACATCAAATTTGCATGTGTATGGCCCTTGTTTTAAGTAATTTAGTTTTATTTAATTTAATTGAGCAGAGTCCAACCCATAGCTCATCTAACACTGTTTACCTGTGACTCCGATTACAACCTGGGAACATCTGCACACCTACGTTCCGTTCTTTGAAATATATATGATCTGCTGTTAGCTTTTTTGAAAAAAGCATTTTTTTTATTGTCCATTATACATTTGCACCAATTTCAAGCTGGATGTAGAAATTGGAACTTAACACTGCATATATTGCAACTTTGTTTAGTTTATAACACTGTCTATTGATTATTTATTGATGTTATGCTGCTGTTCCACAGTGTTCTTCAAACCACTGTGATTCAAAGATGGGCTTTTAGAGAGGTTTTATAAAAATATGAAAAAAATATGTAAAGACTACTACTTAACATCACTTTCAAAGAATCAGAGCTACCAAAAAAGAGCTACCACCAACCCCTGCTTCCATATTAAATGGATGAAAAATTGGAGAGTTGTTTCAGCGATAGAAAACTGCATGCAAGGGCAGACCCATCCATCCAGTTGGGCAGGACACCAGCTGGGTGGACAGGATGTGAGGGAGGCATCCGTGACAGTTAAGATACAGCAAAGTGTGCATCATCTTTCGTTTTTTATTTTCTATCTGTTGAAAAGGTAATAATACTATCTGAGTGCTGTTGTGAAACTAAGTTCACTAATTAAGCAAGCATGCAATAATTATTGTAATTATTTTACCAGATGCTGTCATGACATCTTGGTGAGCCTGTTATAATTAAAGCATACATGATATGTCAGAGATGGGGTCATGGCTTCCAACTTACGTCGTCTTATTTTCCAACATTTTATTTCATCATAAATTTGGAAGCTGATACATCTCCTGTGCTGTATTTGCTCCACGTGATATGTATACATCTAGCTATGCAATTGGAACAGTCCAGAAAGGAAAGTCATCCGTAACTAGGAGCCAGTATAGAAAGAAATGTGGAGAGAGTTCAGCTTCCCGAGCTCTTCAAAGGAATCAACAAATGTTAAGCATGGCTTGTAATCAGTAATATGGGGCCTGAAGTAAAACATACACATCTCAGCTTAGTCCTTTTGGAACAAGAACAGTGTGGACTCCACAGAAGATTGAGCCAGAGTGGAATATTCTCTTAGGTTGTTAAAAGCTACAAGACTTTCTGAGTGAGGCAGATTTGGAAATTGGTATGAGAACTCATTGCTTATATCATAGTTAAA